>NW_009615896.1:6577-38159 GCF_000690535.1 Cariama cristata
TTCTAGGGATAAGCCAGCTTAGGGGAACATGCCCTGCCTCCTCCACAGCTCGTCAAACAAACCTCTCGCTGTTCTTCGGGCTGCTGTCTTTCTCCTATGAGCATTACCATGTACGCAGAAACCAGACTGTAGAAGAAATGTGTATTTGAGGAACAATTAATTCTTATCGTCTATCATGTGTTTTAAAAGAGCATTTTACCCTAGTCCCATACTTAATACCAAAGTATCATCAAGTAATGAAGACTTCAGTTCAGGGATTCCACACTTTTAACATTTCTCAAGCAACTATCCAGGCACCTTGGCTTCCATTTGAAGATGTACCAGTGCCTCTTGAGAGAGCAGGCAATCACGGAGTTCTAAAGACACCCTAAGGACGTTGTCTAAAATAGTCATTACATATAATTTTTAATCCAAGTATTCACAGTTATAAGTTTAATAGGCATTAAAGAAAAAATAAAAATGAAATATTTTTACTCCTACAGAGAATTAAAATGTGAACTCCTCATTTCCTCTTCAGACTCAGTCCTGAAGACTTAGTATTACAGTCCTAGCCAGGTGTGAAAATTAACTCCACAGCAGCGTTTCCAGCAGACCTCTGGGAATGTACCACCAGTTTCCATCCACTTTCCACAGTGTTTCCGAATAACAACAGAAGTACTTACGGCAAAGATATTATTGAATCTTTAAAAGGAAGGACAACATGATAGTCTGATGTCTGCTCTGCCATAAAGTTGGTAGTCTCCTGGAGCAAGCGGGATTGTGCAGTGGGACTTTGTATACACTAAGCAGTGGGACTACGTATGCTTACCATACTAAGCAAGTGGGACGACGTCTATCTGCTTCTGGTGGAAAGGAAAAATAGCAAGGCTGTCATCTTAGCTTAGTCTCTCTAATGTTATCTTGTCACCTTTAAGCTCTTTCCATGGCCTACATGTACCCCTGAATGAACTGTATCTTTAAAATCTAGATATTCATTTGAGCGCTGAAACTGTCATCACATCACTATTCAAATTCCATTGTGAGATGAACTCACAACTTTGATTTCTCTATGTTATGCTCATCTTTGATTAAGAGTTGCTCATGCTGAAGATATGCTCAGCAAGAAAAATCAACTAAAGTGACTTGCATTATTTATCAGCACTAATTCAGATGCACATTAATCGTATGCCGTAAGTGGCACCACAACAGAGAAAACAAAATTAAAAATAAGACTTTCCTTCTCAGAAGAAAAAAGTTTACCTTATGTTGTCATCTATGTATAACATTTACCTTCTGCAACTAACGAACTGATTTGTATCAACTTCTATTACACAGAATAAGACTGATTTCAATAGAGCTACAGCTGCTCAGTGTGTGCATATCTCAAACGAGTATCACACCTTAGGTTTCGGGCCAGCTTCCACTACCTTCTATGACACAGAAACCAGATATAACACTAAAAACCTTGTGGCCCTTGTTAAATTTCAAAGGGCTTTATTTTCCTCTGATTTGATGAATTACCATAGAGATGTATATTCACATCATCTACCTTAGCAGGAGTAGGTCTCCTATGTAATCGATAAACATAAGTAGGGTCCCAGTTGGGCACTCTAAAGATTCCTGTGGATGCTCTATTCACTTTTATAAACGGCTCAGATCCTGACTTTACGTACTTTAGTTGCCTAAAATGAGACGGTGTGAACAAGCCATACTGTGCAGGAATCTTCAGTAAATTCCAAACTCTCCAAAAATGCACATTTCCTTTAAGATTTAAAAAAGCAACTTTGTTATCACAGCGTAATAAATAATTAACGGTCACAGAAAGTCTCTCAGTAGCAGCATTTACATATTTCACACAAGATACAGCACCAGCAATAGAAATATCACATACTAATTCACAATGGCCCTTTGCCATTTTGTAGCTGGAGTTTAGTGGAAAACAGTGCAAAAACCATTAAAATAAAAGACAAGATTGACAAGTTAGAGTCAAAACAATCTTATTCTGACAAATACAGGAGTATGTGATTTTTTTATTTTTTTATTTTTAACTTTTGAACTGATGTGATAATCAAGGTCATATGGGGCAACGTGGACAAACTCTCACTGATATTCCTACAAGCTAGCAGCATGTAAACAGCAAAGGTTTAGAAGCTTATTAAAGACCACTAAGAAAAACCAAAACCACACACAAACAAAAACCCAAACTGTATTTTTATCTTTGAGAAAATTTTACAGAGTGGGACAGTAACATTACCTACTCAAAATTTAGTAGCATGAAAATAAAAAAAAAATATATATATTCTAATGCCAGAATGCAGGTGGCAGCTTAATCAACCATATGCGTATTAACAGATTTTACTGCCAAGATTATGAACATTTAAAGGCATTTGCAGCCCCTAACATCCACTGCTTCGTGCAACATTTCAAGATAAAGAGTTGGACTCCCATCACCATGGAGTACAGACTGCCTGGTCTCACAGAAGAATGGAGCCTGCCTTTAAGTACTCTGTCCTAGAACAAATAATTCCTTCAGTGTCAGGGCTGATGTTTAAAGAGTCTTGCTTCTTCATTGAAGCAGGGATGATCTTTTGGAGTGGCCATATACTCTTTTTCTTGAGATGAATTCTCTCTTTTTTAACTGCTATCTTCTTGCCCCACGCAGGGGCTTGGCTGGGTGATTTTCTACGGCTGAAAACATGGAAGCTCAAACAGACAGTGATGGCTCACCGTCTATGCACATCGAAAACTGCAATGCCACCACAACCACAGTCAACAGTTTGGATACACTTCTTGATCTGCACATCAAATATCAATTACCTATCTCATCATATATTTTCACCACATGTCATCATACTTTGTCATCATGTATCACCATGTATGATACATAATCATACTTTTCAGAAATATGACATATAAAAATGACGTAATTTCTTTCACCTGATTCAACTATAGTCATTTCAGGAAAATAAAAATATCATGCTTCTCCTATAGCAGGGATAAGACACATATACAGAATAAACTCTACCGGAACTTGTTTGACGGGGCAAAAGTTAAAATTTTCCCAGATTTTGACATATACTAGGTGCTTTATACTTTAGATCACATCAGTTTGGAAAGAAACTAATAGCCTCAGAGATTTGCTTTTAGAAGAGGCAAAAACGGTTCTAGACGCTAAAACTGCACACTAGGAAAAAAGAACGATCATCTTTCTCAGCACCAATACAAGTTTCTGATTTGAGCAGGTATTTAATATTAGTGTGTCATCACCCTAAAACAAGGGGCAAGGCAGATAAATCCCGTGAATTAAAAAGTAAAACTATGTGGTGTCTTTTACAGCAGACAGGAAATTCTGAAGGGGAAAGAAATACTCTCAGGTAGCACTGCTTGGGAGAAATGTAGTGACCTCTGTGCATAAACACATTTCAGGTCATGCCAGCTTCTTGCTTCTGACATATTTTCTATCTTTCCACACCTTCTGTTAGATAGCAAGCAGTGTCTTCACTCTAAACTTCCCACGGTCTCTTTTTCTGTCAGAAAAAACCAAAAGCCAAGTTCTACCTTGAGAGCAGTGTTGAAACAACGCACGGCAGCTGGAGCTGCAGCCAAGAAGCTGGCACATGGCTTTAAATCCTACTCACTCCAGTCACACTATATAATATCCGAATACAATGAATCTGTTTGCAAACTTTGCTGCAATAAAAGATGCACCTTCCTCTCCAATGTGCCTTGCACAGGCTAAGATTTCAGCGCAGACATGAAGAAGAAAGGCGCTGGGCATCTTCTAATGCCCAACTCTCCTCCTAGGGTAAAGAAAACCACAAGTGGTGGGATTAGGCTGCCTGTGGGTGCTCCTAATTGCCAGTTACTCTCCCAGGCACGGCCAACTCGCTGCCTTTTCTACACGTGTTCTGGAAAATCACAGTAATTGTCTTCTGAATCAGCACTGTATCTTTCAAACAGCTTAGCCTGTAAGGCCACCACAATCTGTCAAAAATTCAACATAAAGCATTCTAAGAACAAAATTCTTTCTTTGTCTCCAGCTTTTGCCAATATCAACAAATGGTAATACTTAATTTATCAGGTATTTTTACAAATGGCCTCTTGTTATAGATCTGTGCAGAAGTTCATGTGGTCTTGAGCTTAAGTGTTAAGATGGGAGTGAAAGTATATCTTTACTAAAATAAACTTAAGAATCCTAAAATGATTAGTGGTTCCTTCATGCTTTTGATGGAGAATATTCTTCTTACCAAAAAATGGGAAAGTGTTTCAGCAAGATGACTGTTTCAAAGCAAGCAGCTATTTTGTGCCACGATTTTGGTTTGGTTATATCAGCAAACAATTACCATTTAGCAAAATAAACAACCGAAGACAAAAGTAAAATATTTCACATTACATTAATGGTAGAAAAGGGGCGTTTCTGCAAGGTTTCTAGATTGTTGGAAAGAAGAAAGAAAAAGTATATTCTCACCAACATCCTGAAAAGGCAGACACTGTCTTACACTTAGAGAATTAAGTATTTGTCATTTTTTGCAGTATTATTTATATTTTATCCTCCACCATTCAAACATCAGTACTACACCATTCAGAGAAACACTGGCACTAAAATAAAAACACCACTTTGGCTTCCTGAATTTTTTTGTTAATATTTATTGATGTAGATATATAGTATTAGGCTAGCTCAGCAAATGAAGATGTACAGTCTAGGAGCCTGAGGTTTCAAAGTTTCTACAAAAACGTGCAAGCACAGTGTTTTTAATATATGAGAAAGTTAAATAAAATATATCACCATTCTCTACTGCTATCTCAACCATAATTGCACTGAAATTCTTCTTATCACTTCAATAACTAACAGTATCTTATCATGTAAATGCTTCTACATGACAATTAAGATCTCTGTTTGCCTTCAAGTAAATTTAAAGAGTTGTCTTTAATAAAACAGAATAAAGCTAAGAGATGTCAAGCATCATCTCTTAACTCCCGAGCACCCCCATGCTTACACAAAATCATACAGGATTAGCTTGCCTGGCAGTTTTAAAGCTACAATCTGGACTTTGTCAACTTTTTGGCACTAAAATTAAAATGAAAACCAAGAAGATTACAGCTGGCAGTGTCATTTTAATAGCAAGTTTGCTGAATAGCATTCCAGAGAGTTCAGCTTCACCTGATATAAACCCCTGGATGGAGAAGTCTGCTAACTGGGTGCCTGAGGACTGCCAAGGACCGAGCAGCCACCTACTGCAGGGAACGACAGCATTTCAACACCCTGTTTGGCTCCCGAAACCGAGTGCCAGCTGCAGCAGGCATCAGAATAATGGGCAAGCTCTCTCCTGTTGCCAGAGCTCACTTGGGAATGGGGTGGGATGGAAAGCCTGTGACCTGGCTGGGCTGTTCGGAGACCTCTGCCTTACCTACTGCCTTCTTACTGCTGTGAGATGTGCCTGAACTGGCTTTTTTTTCTTCAGCAAATTCAAACGGATTCACCTCAGCATGCTGTAAGCATAGGGAAACCCATTTTTCTGCTCAGGGCAGAAAGCAGCACAAATTAGATGGGTAGACATATCAAGGAGGCAAAGGTAGAGCACAGAAGGGACGACTGCTGCATCTTCTGGTGGCACGCGGCACAGACCACTCTCCTAAATTGCATCAGAAAGCTCTGGCAAAACTTCTACTCCCTTGAATTCTTCTTTGAATTCTGCCTCTATTTTGGACTTGTGCTTTAAAAGTAAAATTCAGCACTGACAGCACATTGCTGGCTGATTTATAGAACAGTTGGTATAACTTCCCAAACAGGGTTACAGTGCGTTAGATTTAGGGCCAAATTTTGTTCTTATAAAACTATTCATCATTTCCCCAAACACTCTCAGAAAGGAACTCCAGCAGTGTCCAAAAGTAGAACGACGGCAGCAGCTTCCAGGCTTGCCTAGCAGTAGGCTTCACAAAGCAGAAGAGTGGGGAAGAAACATAGCTTTATATACATTCCCCTGCCCACAGCTGTGAATTGAAACTCTCCGCCCGAACCGAGGCTTTCTGTATCATCTCCCCAACCTTTAACACACATAGGTCGTGGGGAAAGAAATAACAAACAACGTACATAGTGACAGAAGAACAAAAAAAGAGAACATACTTTAACTGGGACAAAAGGAAACAGTCCTCCCAGCCTAGTGCTTGGCCTTAGAACGAGCATAAAGAAGGACTTCCTATTTGAATCTATGTTGGATGAAGAAAATTAAACATTTTTTTAAAAGGTAAGTCTACACAAGCTTATAAAATGCTCTCTTAGAATGAGTTACATCAGCAATAGATCTAAGAAGTCTGAATCTCCGTATTTCAAAAACTACATACTTTCATTGCTATCCCCAATAAGTGCAAGAGAAACAGTTACCAAAGGGAAAAAAAAAGCAAAGGATAATGCATAATTCAGAGTCAGAAGTATTAGCCCTTGCCAACTGGACAGCTACAGGAATCTCTCCAGTGGTTTATTCTGAATTTCCTCTAGTGAAAGAAGACGGTTTGTTAAAAATGACACCTTAGGGATGCATATATAATCCCTCTCTGACTTCCATGTCATGTTTCCTCAGTTTACTTCAAGTCAAAATACATTTTTTTTCCTTGCTCCTAGCCCTGTAGGGTCAACCCTGCTAATGAAAATCAAGCTGTCTTTTTCCTGCTATCAACAATAGTCAGATAACAAATACAGGTTCTGAACTTGGCATGTTTATTGTTGGTGATGATGTATAAGCCGATAGCAGACAGCTTCATTTTCTTTAAGCTGGGCTGACCCTGCAGAGAGAGAACTGGAAAAAAAAAAAAAACTTTTAGTTTTGACTAGTAGTAAAACAGTTGAGCAAACATGACATGACATGGATGTCAGAGTACATAATATAACCGCATGAACCACAGTAATATCAAGAGAATATACAGAAATGTTAAAATTTATGTAACTAACCTTTCAAATATGGTTTCTGATCTTTCACGTTTTAATTACAGATATTAATATGCTGATCGGAGACAAATAAAATCCGAAAGAAAACCAGAAAAGATGCCTACACCAAAACCACTGTTTGGTTGGGTTTTTTCTCTTACGTAACTTCTGAAGTATACCTTTAAAGCTTCATAGCACATGGCGCAAACTACATGACACTCAGAATAAAATACCACGCAACTGTTGCAATTTGCATGTACCAGGCTATGTAGCATAGCATCAGGGTTATTGTAGGTGACCCATAAAACGGCAGCGCACTCCTAACGTTTTTAGAACCTCACTGGAACAACTGTGCAGTTACAGAACTTTCAACAGCAAGCAGGGTTTAAAGTTATCATGTAACAGCATGAAATTACACAGAAATTACAGTTTAGCATCCTCGCTAGTTCGCAACCGGTGAGGAGGCCTGTACCATGCCCTCCGCTGGGAAAAACCGGTGCCACGGCTAATTATAAAACAAAACATTGGCAGTGCCCTGAGGTATCGCTCCGCTGTCGCTTTGCTTCCCAGCTCGGAGCAGCCAGGCCCAGCAATCAATCACCTTTGCGTATATGCCGAGATCCGCAGAGAAAGCTCAGCTCCCACCAAGCAGACAGCAGGTCTGTGCTTATTTGGGCTGCAACAACTTTGCTCTTTGGGGCTAAAAAGGGAAACTTCAAACTTCCATGCTCAAAGAAGTCTGAGACTTCGGGAAGGGAATGAAGGAAAATAATAACAAACACCTTCCTTCCCATATTCGTGTGATTACAAAAAATAAAGATCAAAGTAGAAATATAGATGTCTAGTTCCAACATGTCAACCTAGCAAAGGATCAGGTATTAGAGACTTATAACTACCTTAATTTGAAAGTATTGCCTCTAATGAATACTATCGCTCTACGTTTTATTTCTGCCTTTCATTGATACAACATCTGAGAAGAACTGGGTAATAAGGTGCCATAATCTTTAGGAAGATTTTACTTTGACTACAGTCATATGAGCTAGGATCCATAGTTTCACAAAAAGAAGATACTCCACCAAGACATATCAAGAAAATATGCCATTACAGTTTAGAAAGAATGTTAAACTGCTGTGTGTGTACACTGGAATAAGGACAGGAGCTTATTAGAAAAGATGGATGTACATTGGTGTGAATCTATGCATACGTAAGCCTTCTAGGAGGGCAAGGTTTGCAGGCTGAGGTAACACCGTTTTTTAGACATTCAAACTGGTAGTTAATTTTACGTAGGATAAGAATATGACTTTTTCATTTGACGGCATCAATTTCCTTTCCTCTTAATTTTTAGAATTCCTCATACAAAACAAAAACCTTCCATAAAAACTCTGAAATGTTACAGTTCTTTAAAGGACATCCATTCACAAAACATCCACTAACGTCAATAGAAATTTGTGTTATGGAGGTGCTCCAGCACAAGATTTTAAACAGACACTGCCTTGTACACGCTGACTACTCAGAACGTGCACCAGCATGGGGAAAAGAAATACTGATCTCCGAAGGAATATTACAACTCAGCTATTTTACTCTTCTAAATATAGAGTGCCAAAGATCTGGTAAGGTTACTTATTGACGCTATCCATTTAATTTTAAAATAATTGATATTTATTTTGATTATTTTTAGGATAGTCTTGGACTTCCTCCAAGTGTAATATGGCTCTTTTTTTTCTAGTAGAAAGATTTGCAGGGAATTATAAGACACTCTTAAATGAGGGGCAAAGAGAGGCCCTGTGCTTATAACAAATGGGGGGGGGGAATGTCTTAAAACCAGTTTGTTTGTGGGCAGCTTGTATATATGATTAATTACGCAGGAATGAAAAAAGAAATGTGCATTGTATGCTACAGTTCTTACAAGTTACGATGAATTGTCTCTTGCTTTCTATGCCTGCCAAAAAAAATTTATTTTTGACTTTGTTCACAGCCAGAACTGAGAGCACACGACTCGCCCATCTGAGGCGGCAGCCATTTACATTTTATTGGTAATGTTTTCTTAAACAATAAAATCATTCTAGGGGCTCAGACTCTGCACTTTCAGCATATGCTGGCTTCTTGTTTTCTTCTATCCATTGAGAAAAAAAAAATAATGCTGCCACCTCTTGCTCAAAAAGTTCCTTGTTCTTCAGGTCTCCTTTCTCCTGACCCAAGCCGCCCCTGCTGTGGAAGTTCTCAGCAGGATGTGCTGATGCCATCTGACAAGCTTTATGCTTATCAACAAGATTCAGCGACCTTGACTAGTGAGGACAGAGCTTCTGTGCCTTTCCCATAGCGTGCCCCCAAATGCCTCGGAAAGGAGTCCCTTCTTGTCCGCCCCTTCCCTTGCACTGCACGAGGGACTACCGACAGGGCTTGCTCTGAGCCCAGACAGACGTTCCCTTGGTCAAGCTGGGCTGAGGCAACCCTTGGCTTGTTAAATTCAAAGCAAACTGATACCTGTACGTGTTGGAATATACATTAGAGAAACTGGGATTTCAGTACCAGGTCAGAGTAAGTCATTATCAGCCCCGAAAGGCTCATTAGCAACTGTTCTGAGAACAGATTTTTCCTGGATTATTCTTGTTCATTTTGCCATTTTTAACACAAGATTCTCTACTAGGAAAAGTGAGCAGATCTTTTTGACTCTCCAAATTAGCTCGACTGAAGGTAAACCTCTTGTAAACTTACCTCAAACTTAAAGCAGTCAAAGAGATACTAATTGTATTACTCGAATTTTTTTTTCCCCTCCCCAAACTGAGCACCAGGCATACTCAGCAACAGTGTTCCATGGGAATAAAATCCATGCTATGCGTCGAATACCAAACTCAACTATTCTTCATGTTGTGCTATTTAAAAAAACATCAAGCAAAATTTTCTTCACCCTCTTTAATTCTCCCCCCCAAAAGAAGAAAGGTTTCTACATTGCTTGCTTTTCTATTACAGTTTGGCTAAGCATTTAACGCCGGAATTCAGCCTCTAGGATAAAAGTTGTAACAAGTTCTACATGAGAAAACTGGGAGTTATAATGTAAGCACTTTGTAAAACAAACTGTAAACTTTATAAACATGCGATATAAACATTATACACACGTGATGATATATGCAACGCACTCATGCAAAAAAATACCTTTGCAGTTCTGGAACAGTGTACACTGGAGGCAGCTTGACTATGATCTCTCTCACTTTCTTGTATAAAATGACCTTTGAAAAGGGCTTGTTTTTATAAAAAAGCCTTTTGTGGGATGAGGGCAGTGTATGTAGAATGACCTGACCCACAGAAACCCACTCCACCCCGAGATAACTACAGGTGCTCATGGACCAGCCAGCCTCTTCAGTTCTTGCAGCCCACCATATCAGTTCAGAAGGCCTTGGTGCGCAGACTTGCAAGTACGGGTGAAGCAACTCACATCAACAAACAAACAAAAAACTGGCAATAAACAAATGAAATGCTTCACTGGGACCGCTGCCACGAAGCACAAATGATACAGCTAACAAGTCAGCCACCACGAAACAGCCACTAGCAACCTGATCATGAGAATTGCCTAAACATGAAGGAGCAACAGAAGAAACAAGAAGAAAGTCAGGAAAACTGGTCAGGCTCCAGCTATAAGAGGATTGCAGTAACCTTTTTATATGTCGGTGAGGATTTTACTGTCACTTCATTCAGACTCGGCGAACGCTCTCAGGATACACATTACAGCGCTATCTGCTGAAGTGTTAGCATTGCTTTAAAAGCATAAATGGCAGGGATTTGCTGTTTTTCAGCAAGTATCACCATGGTGAAACTCTGTCTAGGAATCACGCTAACACAGGCAGGGCTGGCATAATGTTTTACCTTGTGCTATCACCGGGATCCTGCAGTTAGGTCAGGATCACACAGAATTGCTGCAAAGAGGTCGAAGTGGCGCGTCTTGCAATACTAATTCAACATCCTATGCCAACATGTACAAATCAGGGACGGAGCTCGGCAGCAACACAACGGGCAACTCCTCAGTGCCTGGGAGAACAAAACAGAATTAGCCCGGATGCAAATCCTGAAGCAGGGGAACATATTTCTACCATTTGGATGGAGTCAGTCTTCACTCCAGTGAGTTGCAAGGAGTCCGAGTGGGAAAGCTGAACTTCATAAATGGCCCTTCACTGATCTAAACCCCTCGATCTAAATTTGGCAGATGATCTGACCTGGTCAATAGCATGACATGCACACGGTACTTGATATCTATAGCTAGTAAATCTACACCTTTGCAGAGGCTGTTTAGAAGCATACACTCTGTGTCATACACAGAGAATGTTCAAAAATCAAAAGGAGCAATGAGACATTCCTTCATCCTACTTTGAAACTGTGCTGCTTCACCTTACTGTTTTGATTGTCTACTAATTTAATGTTTCTAAGATGTATAAATGTGCTGCAAATGGAGCAAATGGCATTGCTACAAACACAGAGCTGCGTAGCATACTTATAAAACTGGATCAGACTACCACTTGACTTAATTCCACCTCCAGTCTTCATCACTGGCCAAATGCTTATCAAATGCTTCAGAAGAAAAATCACACAGTGGGTGATTATGGCTCTCAGGGAAAGTTTCTTTTCAACTTTTAGAAGTCATAGATTTTAACTGAGCGTTAATTCTCCAAGGATGCTGCCAATACTGCTACACCTACCTCTTTTCCCCTCCTTCCCTACCCTTTTTCCAAGCTCATTTTGAAAGGCACCTTTTAAGTCTCAAAAACGTACAACCTTTTCTTAGCCGTTTTTCACCCTCATTACATGTGCATACCTCCACTGAAGTCAGTGGGCTTCTTGTGTATAAAGGGGTTTGCTGTACTTTAAGAACAAATTAAAGGGAAGACTTGAAAATGTTAAATCTTGCATTTTTGCAGATACTGTTTTAAGACACTAAATGTCCTTATTATGATTCAGTGGGCTTTAAATCGTTGTTAATTGAAAAAAAAAAAAAAAAAAAAAGATAGCTGCCTATCTCAGGGCAATATAGCATTCTTTTAATTAGGAGAAGAAAACTACACATTCAGACAACACAACAAAACCACATCTTTTAAACATCCACTAATTCAAACGGCATGCTGCATGTTACATCTGATGTGGCAGTTGTTATGGAAACTACGCATTTTGATTGAGTAGCAGAATAAATACCCACCTAAAACCAGCACGATGGGCCACTGCATAAATTAAGTACTCTTGACGAAGATCACCTGTATTTTTATAGTATTAACTTTTTTTTTACTCTAACATTGCATGATGAAATATGATTTTTCCAGATAAACATTTCTCTAACATTTTCTCTCCATCCTATTTTCTTAGTGACACTACAAAATATAAAAGATACATCCTGCACCAAAAATCTAAACCAATTTTTATCAGTGTGATACTTCTAATTGATATTCAGTGACTGAAGTCACTACTAAAAAACATAGTGAAAGTAAATGCAGAATTTACTCTCACCTGCATTTTACTATTCCAGCTTTAGATCTGGAAGAGTGGAGAGTAAAACAAAAATTGCCACCTCCCTTCCAAAAAGCCCTGCACAACTATTAGATTATTTCCCTTCACGTGCACCACACTTGCCATGAAAGTGAGGCTTAGGGTTTTTTTTTTTTCTCCATCTTTTATCATCTGGGTTTAATAAGCATGAAAATTCAGAAGGCAAGAAGAAAGAGATACTTAATTGTTTTCATCAGAATATATTCTGGTGTAAGGCGGTCGCTGATTCCTGCAGATAATACCATAACTGTACCTCTTAATAGAAACATTTCCATCCTTCCCCACTTTCCAACATAATTAAGAGGCAGGTTGCATAACTTTTGAAATAAAACATATTGACTTTTGTTTTCCCCATACATATTTCTACACGGAACGATATGCCAAGCCAGAAAGTACAAGCGCAACAGGCACACATATCACAAACTTCACCATAATGGGCACGCATTCACCCATTGGATCAACATCTTTCAATTTATTAGCATGACAAAGGACACAATTATTTTGGATATGCCTGAATGCAATTTTCATTAACTTTGCAATGATTTATTAACAAAAGTGTCAGGAATGTAATAAAAGCAGCAGGACTCCTCAAAATGCCAAAATAAAAAAAAAAAAATAAAATAAAAAAAAGAAGAATACAGCAGAATTTCCAAACATGCCTTGCAGCATCAGGTCAATAAGGTTGCTTGATTCTATCAAAAGCATCACCATGGTGAGTGAACTCCGCAATTAACAAAGAGTAAGCACAAAAAATGCTAATATCTCATTTGAATGTAATTATGCACAGATTACTGTTCACTGGAACAAGAAAAGGGATTTTAATTGTCACCCAAAGTTACGTGTAAACCCAGGATTCTTGTTAACTTTTTTTGTTCAGGAGAGTTTATACAACACTAAAAATGAAGAGTTCACAAATTCTTGTGTTCAGTGACTTTGTAAAATGACTGTACTGACTTTCTATCAAGTATGCAACTTCGTAGAGTCCTTTTTGTAACATCTCTCCATGTATGTTGGCAAGGTTAGTTTGTAATAAGTTTCACCATCGTTTGCATTTTAATACTATTTGATCTCATTTACATGTTTAAATTTGTTCCTGTAATAAAATTCATTAGTATGTTTATCATAACCACATAATGAATATAGCCCTTATGTAAAATAAAAAATTGAAAGTACATTAGAGACATTACAAGCTGTTTGAAATTACTGTGCTTTGCATATTATACCTTATTAATTAAATTATAAATTATTTATTTATGTATTTCTTTAATCAGGGGCAAGCACTAGAACAATATTATATTAGTATAAGAAACACAATACAACTCAAAGCTAATTCGCACATGGACCAGTTTTACATACATAGGAGTGCAGATTCATTTTGCCACGGGATGGCAAATGCCATTCCCCCTGCTGTGCATCAGGGGATACGAAATAGCTATTTAAAGGGCAGTGAGGGGGAAATGTTTCTTGTGCAAGTTAAAACTTAACTTGTTAAGATAATATCTCCTTTGCCTTCCCTTCTTAGGAGAATAATTAAATCAGATATGCAGATGGAACTGGAGAATAAATCATTATTCAGGCTAATGCCACATTCATATTATATAGAGTCCACTGATTTCAAAAAAAGAGAAATAAATGAAAAAAAAAGAATTAGAACTTTTCTTTCAGTGTTTTGCTGTGGTTTCTAAAGTTCAGCAGACAAAATTTAGTATTTTATAATCATGGAGAACATTAGGAAAATATCACAAGAGCAGCAAGATGGTTGTTTGAGTTCATATTCTTTTTAACTAAGCTGTTATAAAAAAAATTAATCCACTGATGTGCAACATTATTACTTTAAGAAAAATAGAGTTTATCAAAAAGAATTAATAGTTGGAAGAAAACTATTAGGTATTAAAAACAAAACTCACAAGATTACAGAAAAATGAGACTGGTACGTTTAAAGGTCAGTGGAATCTGTAGAAAATATCAGGGTATGAAAAAAGTGAAAGAAATTAAAACAAGAAGCCAAGAATGAAATCATCAAATGCATAATTGAGATAGAAGATGGGTACAGAACTTGTTCCTATTCTGATATCAAGAACTGTGGTTCAGTTTTAATTTTAATCCCACCGGGAACTCTGAGCGTCTCCTGTTGTGTAACGTACCCGAAAAGCAGTCTGAATGGGCCGCTAAAGGACGTGCAGCTTTGTCAGGGGGTTTGTTTGTTTGTTTATTTCAGTCTGAATCCTGAAGAGCATCTGATACCAAGAGTAAAAAAGCCTTAAAATGTGTATGTGCACACACTGACACAGTAGAGCAGAACAGTTGCAAAAGCTGAAATTCTCAAGAAATGGTGAAGATTACCGAGGAAAATCCAAAAAATGATCTTCGCTCTGTAGCTGCAAGCGATGGTGCTTAATAAAAAGGAGACATTCAGGAAAAAACCCAAACTTTTTAACTCCAATGCTGAAGCACAATTTTTTTTAATAGTTTTCAGTGAGATAGGAAAGGCTAAAGCTAAGGGTACAAAAAGGCACTACCAAATTTGAAGAAATACTGAACTCGCAGCAGAAAAAAACCCCAACCAAACCAACCAACCAAATGAACAAACAAACAAAAAGCGTGTGTCAAAATTACATTTCATTTTAGAGGACAGTCCGTGACTGATGGGGGAGAGCTTGACCAGCAAGACAAGTTGCCAGTCCAGGCTACAAACGTAGGGAACAGGGACACGGGTCCACCCCCAAACACACACACACTTGAGACTCCAAAATACTACAAGAGAGAGCGAGAGAAGTAACTCCAATTCAAGCAAGAGGAGCGCAAAGCTCAGCCTGTGCTCTGATAATACAACTGAGACAAAGCCTAAACTTTCGGGGCAATGGATTAGTTCAGTAGACAAGCATTTAAAACAACCCGTTGACTGAACAAAACAGGCTTAGGACACTAAGTTTATACCACTAGCTCGGATGAGGCTATGAATAATGAATGCTGCTGGAGCATAATTTATACCCCTGGGGAAGTTCCTCTACTCCAACAGAAGCTGCTGCTCTGGGAATCAGGAAGATGAGAAGGACCAACAGCGGAGATGTACTTATTTCTACCCCATAATGACCAAACAGAACTGTTCATTTCTGCCTCCACCAGAGGAAATTCAAGTATTTGTTAGCATATGTGGGTGCACATGAGTGAAAAAGCAAGCTACTTTCATCCACCAACAAGGGGAGGAGTACTGCTGATCTGGCTGATGCCATGTGCTTCTACACTAAAACCCCCCCGACCAGTGTCTAAGAAGTGGCCTCAGGAAAAGCGTGGATCCATTTCTGTACATTCAGTATTCCCTCAGGAGACGCAGTTCTTCATAGACCACTATCTTAAGTCGTGTTCTGTATCTACAACATTTCATCAGGAAATACGCTTTTAATGAATAATAGAAATTACAGTCTACCTGAAAGATGTTTTCATTTTGGGTCATGCAGTAGAAGATAAGGGGCCCTAGGAAGCTTTAGAAAGTCAAAGTTTTGCTGGTCTAAAAATAATCAGACGCAAATGTAAATTCCATTTTAAAAAAGTCCCACAAAAAAACACAAACCTAAACCCAAAACCAAAACAAACCAACCAAACAAACCAAAAAAACCCCAAAAGCCAGAGGTTGCCTGTAGTGAGGCCGTGGTCATATCACAATTTCCCACAGACAAGAAGCATGCTGAGATTCTTGGTAAACACAAACTAGGTTGGGAAACAAATTCCTATTTGAGGGGCCTGGAAACATTACACTTTGCAGTGTTAGGTTAATGGTTGGACTTCGATGATCTTAAAGGTCCTTTCCAACCTAAATGATTCTATTATTTGTGCAAAGGATATTATCACGGATTTGGACTTCCGCAAGACGCCCTTGGACAGCACCAGGACTCGGCTGATCAGCTGGTGCAATCTTTGGTGCCTAAGGCCTCATCAGTTCCAAAACCTCAGCCCTTCCACCAAGTCCTTAACATTTCTAGGCTATCAATAGTCCCAGAGGACACAGGGAGAAAAGAGCCAAACTAGTGGGCTGCTGGCTGAGGGTCCTGCTCCCTTCCTTTCATGGCATTACCTTGTCTCCATGTCTGTCCCCACTCTCCTTTCTTCCACATGTAGGCTCCCATAGCCTGTCACAGATGTCTGGTGGGCTTATGGAAAATTCTTTATGTGTCTGAGAAAAAGGAGATATTCAAGAACCTGTCTCGGGTCACTGTAACAGAGGTGTAAAATTCACAGTACATCTACTTCTGTGGCTGGACTGCAGCGTAGAGCGCTAACAAATGAATAGAAACTGTCTAATCAATCGGAGCAGTGTGGGGCTGGGCACAGGCTTTTCTACCGTGCTTTGAAAAAAAGTTAACTCAGGTAGACAAATACTGAGGAACAATAGATGAAATCTTCCACTTCTAAATGTGAAGGGCAGAAGGGACATTTCACCTGCCCTTTTGCCCAAGAGGCTTCATTATATACCAGTCTCAATGGATTAAGACAGTGGTGAATTCAAGGATTTGGAGTTACCAGAATAAATGAATTTATCGCCTCTTCTCAGTATTACTGAGAATTCAGAGTTTGACAGCAAGGCTATGCAAAAATGCAAAGTACTTCAAACATGTGCTGAAAGTTGTTAAAAAACTTAATAGATTGATTGAAAAGTTTATTGGTTTGGGTTTTGCTGGGTTTTTTAATTGGAAAAAGGAGGTGGGGGAAACATATCTTAAAGATGATATTTTATAGACCAGGCAAGTGGTGCAGCATTTTGGAAAAGCCATCCTTTTAACTGAAAATCCGAACAAAAGACCATAGAGCTGTCAGACTTTGACATAGAGACCGCGTGGTCTGAGCAAAGTAATGGAAATCAGTTTGGCCCACTTCATTTGGGCTGTAAGTTAAAAGGCCCGATTCTCTTCAGCAATAACATCCTGAACAATTCAAAGACATATTGACATTCCTCTCAAATTTAGCCAAACAGAACAAAGCACATTTAAATAATACTATTATTAGCATTTCATCATCACCATATGCAGAACTATGGTAAGACACAATACTACGCAGCAGTCATTTGAAAAGGGAACAAAAATCCCAGGAGTAAAATTAAAACCAAAAAAACATCATAACATAACTAAGAATTTGGGGATTTCACTAACATTTCCAGGAATTTCCCAATAACCTGGATGGACAGAACACTAGCAGGTTTGTTGCAAGCAACAAGCAGGGTGCTAGTGCCCACTGAAAGCTTGACACTGCAATTTAACTCTAACTTTTGCAAGGCCATTCGACAAGAGATTTTATTTTCCTACCACCAAGCATTTCCCAACAACCTGGATGGACTAGCAGGTTTGTTGCAAGCAACAAGCAGGGTGCTAGTGCCCACTGAAAGCTTGACACTGCAATTTAACTCTAACTTTTGCAAGGCCATTCGACAAGAGATTTTATTTTCCTACCACCAAGCACTTGGCCTCATCTCACAAAGTTACAACAACATACTGAAGGCTGCAATCTATATCACGTGCATGATTCCCCCAAACAAGCCCATTCAACTCACTGACCTGCTTTCCTCCTCTTTCTCCTGGTCTATCATACATTATAAAATTAATTTTAAAATATGATTCCTCTAGACATTAGATAAGAGCTTATTAATACCTTAAGCCATGCCAGGATTAAAAAGAAAATGATAGATAAGCATTGATAAAATTGCTCTATTTCAGTCAGGAAAAACATGACTCAAGTAAGAAAATCTACTCATTAATTATCCTGAAGATGATGGAGCAGGGAGGATACATCGGGAAAATAAATTATTTGCATAGTTAAAAAAGGATACAAGTATAGAATGGACTAAAGTTAAGATTTTTACAGAAAGTGACTGCACAAAAAAAGGTGAAATATTTTAAAGTATTAAAATTGGGAGGGGGGGGGGAGCCGGGGGGGAAGAAGACATTTGCTCCTAATTACCTTCCTCTACTGTAGCCAGCATGCAACTATTTAAATAGGCTATTTCAGACTATCCTTACCTAAGTACTCCATCAAGAGAAGGAACAGTATAATTTTCTAGCACTATGTATGGCAAAAACCACATAATTATTTTCTTTAAAGTCCACAGCCAAAGTCAGAAAGCAGTTTTCATTCCCAAAGTACAAACAATTTAAATGCATGAACTATTTCCTGAAAATTTATATCATGGAAAAATATGGAAAAAGACATCTGAAATGAACATTATTCTAAATTCTGCTTCTTTTCTAACATGAAATATATTCTTCATCCAAAAAAGACTGTGATGGTACAGACAGATCCTTTGAAATCATGATATAATATTCACGTTCATCCTCCCACCACCAGAAAACTTGTCTAGTTTCTAAAAGCATTTTCATTTTCAGAAATTCAGGGCACTGTTTTCCCAAGGTCCTAGCAAGCCTTACCAGTATAACCCATAAACATCAATTTCGCTAAGTATTTCAGAGGGTTTTTAGTGAACCTCTGTCGAGGCAATACATCGCAAGACTGAACTCCAGCCTCTCTTTTGCATCACCCTAAGCTCTCGGAAGGAGTCACAGGCTCCCTCTCGCGCACATATCTGAACCTCATGTTTCATTGCATGGCACCAGTGCTACTTGAAATGTTCAGCAAATATACAATGCATTCACGTCAGCTGAAAAATCACATATAAAACCCTAAGCCAGTGGCCTTCCCCTTCTGCAGTGCCAAGGATGGCAAAGTTGCACTTGGGTGTCAGCAGGTCCATGCTGCCGATGGACTCACCCCAGTTTACTTCAAACTCAGAGTTCTTTTCCACTTTCCTTCCCAAAAGTTATATCACTTGACGGCTACAAATGATGACACAGTGAGATACTGAAGCTAAAGGCATATAGTAAGCAAAAGAACATATACAGTGATGAAGGTTTTGCATCTATGTTTACACCTGCTTGCACGCATGCATTTCTGTGCAAACGGAAACTATTGCCTTCTCAAAGGGATTGCTCATACTGTTGAATGCAAAATACAGGATACTTGAAAATTTTGTCCAGTATAAACACAAAGGGAATCATTACTCAATTTCCTGAAATTAAATTCACAACAGTAAAACTGCTGTATAAGCTTCTTTAAACTGAAATACTGTTCCTTTTAGCTCTATTTGGCAGGGAGTACTGAGTTCAAGGCATACTGGTTTTGTGGGGTTTGGTCGTTTTTTAAGAGCTTGGAAAATTTCAACTCAAGGGATGAATGTTTAGGGAAGTTACAAGTGTGATAGCAAACAGGGAGTTATGACAAAAATACTCCCTGCTTTTAACTATCACAGGAGGTAGTTGTGTCTGCTATAATAAATCCTTTACTGTACTATTCAACTGTCCTTAAAGTATTAATTTTAGTGCCATGATTACAAGACTGTTATTACCTTAATAAAATTCATTCCGTTTACAAGCTAAAAGGTCTATGGTTTGAATATTGGAATAATCCAATTTAATTAGGATAACAATGTGAAAACCGCTCACATAACAATTGTGGACAATTTTCTAATGGACTTAAATTATGTGCTTGTAAAGGACATTGACAGATGATGTATTTACTTTCCCTGGGAGTACACTGGAGATCTTTAAAGAAGGATCATCTAAGTTAGAGCAGATTTAGATACCTCAACGTGTCTTAAAATTGTGGGTCCAAACCAAAGGCATTAGCCAGGTCCCCTTTACCTTTGGTGACTGGGAGTTAATAAGTATAAAGACAGCCCAACTTCATCCATCTCCCTTGAAAACAAAGAACAACAATTAGGTCTTAGACAACCACAATAATTAGTGTCTATATAGCCGTCTACATCTGAAAAGTGCTATCCAGGTAACTAAAGATAACAAGCAGTTGGATACCACCGTATGGCTGGTTAGTTGGATAAGACCCTTTTTAAAAGTTTGAACAAACTGTTACAGATATTAACAAGCCCAACGTTAGTTAAGAAGCACTCTTTCAATGACAGACGAGAGAGGGTCTGAATTTCAGCAAACCCAACTTAGATTATTCCTCACATACTGCTCTCAAGAGCCAGGAGACTCTACAGTTTAAATGTGGACAGAGCGCTATTTAGGATCAGAAAGAATATTACTTTCTGATCTTGGAGGCCTTGTGCTTGGCTCAGTCTGGAGCAACACATGTTCTGAACATACTGAGCACACTGTCGATGCTTGAAAAATTAGTAATAATTGTTGAAATCTTTGCAGGACTTTTTCCTGTGCCATAGAAGAGAGTTACTGCAATCTGCTCCATCTTAAATTCCTTAAAGAATAGTTCTTGTGCTCCTGGCAGGCTACCAATTGGACCCTGATTTTGGCAAAGCATTGGGTCTTAAGTGTTACACATAACACACAGCTTGTAAGGATGCATTTCCCAATGAAGTTCCTCTTCTCTCAAATGTCTGAGGGCAACAGCTAACCTTGGTTTAACGCCACTGATTTCAAGGAAATTGAACTGCAGGGATGAAGCTGGAGCAGAGTCATCGTATCACAGGGCTATTTATAACGAACTGTCTCTTCTTACGTTCTTGGGACCTTCCGCAATGAGCAAAGGCTAAGTACTGAGAATTCTTGGACTTCTTCGTGAAATCAAGATGAACAGGAAATGAACTCGATTCATGCCATAATATTCAAATAAAAAGTAAAAAAGAGTTTACCTATCAGAAGTTGTATCGCAAAACTAAATATCACCCTCATTTTACACACCAGCAAAACAATCTATGGCTGTCTTTGTTTTCAAAAGTTTTAAAAACCCAAAGGTGAACTTAAAATCATTATGCAGGCAGGCGCTTACTTTAAAAGATGACACACTGATGCAAAGTAATAATGTAACAACTGATTCAATAATTGTCTGCACTTAGATAAAATATGGTTCTGTATTTCATCATTAGATATTTCTGAGCCTAATGACAAGAGAGAGATAAAAAGCCTCCAGACTCTCCACAACCATAACCAGAAATGAAATTCTCAAGAAAACAAATACAATAAGTTGTTTAGTGAAATGAAAATATAAGCCTTTCAGAATAAATATCTATGTGTATTTTTAGAATCAATATACACATAAATATGTGAGGTTTTGTGTGATTGTGTGATCATTTGCACAAATGTTTAACACACGTTTGCATGCCATGTGTATTTAATATGCACATATTTATGAATTTCTACATAGTTGTCTCAATTCACATTTTTTTCCTGTTGTAAGTTAAGGGTTATCAATG
Source organism: Cariama cristata (assembly GCF_000690535.1). NCBI lineage: Eukaryota > Metazoa > Chordata > Aves > Cariamiformes > Cariamidae > Cariama > Cariama cristata. Next base: position 28,216 of record NW_009615896.1, read on the forward strand.
TGATTGGTTTGGAAAGAGCAAGTTTTTAAATTGAACACCAAAGTTAGTGGCTACTATTACACTTGGTTTGTTTTCATCTTCATTGCACAATGGTTTTGTGAAGCTAACACGAACTACTGTAATATTTTCTCTCACAAAGTCTGTTTGCTAATCAGTAGTGGATCTAATCAAGGACCTAATAAGTGCATAATGGTACATTTGCTTCCCAGGAGAAACCACTGTTTCTCATCATACCAGAACATACCCCCTTGCAAGGTGCAACCAGCATCCATGGACTCACTGCAACAGTCTAATAATTTAATTGCAAGCCCTTAGGCAGGGATAACTTAAATTACAATTAGAGAACTCCAGCACTGCCGCTAACATCTGTGTGACGAACACTGTACTGATTAAAGGTTTTTAAAAGAGAACTCAGCACTTCACACTCCAGAACAAGTCACTACACTAACTTTGAAGTCGTCTATCTTACTATTTTAATACTTGTGATGCACTCTGCCTAGTCTTTTCTGTGGGGATTCAAAGGCTCCAAGCTCAGTGTGGTGTCTGCCCTTTGAAAGGCCTACAGGGCCGTGCTTACACTAGAAATTTTTTTTTCCACCTTTTTTTGCAGGTGGAATGCACACAACACAAAGCCGTTCTACAGCACTAGAAGAAAAGCACCATGCACAAACACTGCCTTGCCACCACCTCCAAAAACGCGGTAAGCTTTGCAAGAATGCAGAGATCCTCCAGCAGCAGAAATACCAGGCCTGTCCCCGTTCTTTGCACAGCCGCACAGGTCCCAACCCTACAGCGGGATTCTGCAGCGTGTGCCCCAGGCACAGTGCGGAGGAGTGAGCCGTACCTGCTGGAGCACTCTGAGCTCTCTAGTGGAGCTCACCCCGGTTTTACACTCGCATCCATCCAACCACTCCATATAAAGGCAAGTTTTTGCACAAACCAGTGATTTTTCTGCTGCCCTACAGGGTTGCGGCATTTAATATCGTAAATCACAGAAATGATAGCATATGTGGAGCGTGTAAGTATGTTCAAGGCTAACCTAAGCGGAAGTGGTCACGAACGTTGCGACTGCGCAATCACAAATAGCACTACTCAACGGCAACCTTCACGGGGAGGAAAAAGCTCGGCAAGTCATCACAGCGGCACTACGTAGAAACCTTCTCACAGGTTGCTACTCTGTGCCATCTGGTGAAGGCTGAGCCAACCTGCTATGGAAAGACAGGCATGCTTTTTTACAGCCACATCCATAACAAGGACCATGTAGCGGTGAGACCACGCCTATGGTACCGACAAGGCTGGCAACACACAAAGCAATGGTGACCAACTTCCTTCTATGATTCTGTTTCACTGCAGTCAACCTCACCACAACACAGCAGAGAGATCATACCCAAAGAATTGTAAGATGGTACAGAACCTCTTCCAGATACTGCTAGGCTCTGGGCTGTTCAAAGTGAAAATCATAACCCATCTTACTTCATTTTGCACCATATGTAAACATGTTTAAATAGTTTGTACTTTAGACATGCTTTTCTGCTAAGAAGCTTGCACATGGCAATGGCCTACCAATATGACTTCCTACAGAGCAGAGATCTGTTATGGGGGAAGGCCTGTAACATCTCAGAAGGTGAAAACACAGGTATTCAAACTACTCTTCTGCTCCCGTCCCCCAAACAACCCACATCTTTGGATGACATGAGTGTGAAATACCAGCAATCAGACTCAGCCTTATCAAAGCAAGCTGTAGATACATTTTTCTCTGTTTTTTCCGCCTTGACTGATTTAATTAAAGTTGTATATGAAAAGCCACTAGATTCCTTTGAAACTCTGAACCGATTTAGCATTATAGGTTCTAACTTGCTATTTCTTTGCAACAATATAAAGTAGGTAAGAACTTCATCAGGTAGGGCCAAGCACATTTTATAACCTTTACGGAGTGGTAACCAACAACACAAAGCCAGCTCCCTATCTTTTGACCAAGCAAAAAGATGCAGTCGGTGCTTGTTTAGCCAAAGTGGAGAACACTGTCCACTTCCATAGCTCTAGTAAGAATCCAGCAACTGTGTTTTTCAAACTGTTGCGATAGAAAGGTGTTGGGTTCAAAACTGCTTCACTCTGTGGGACAATCAAAACAGTCAAGGGTGCATACAGCACACAGACAACAGATTTTTGTGATTCAAGCAAGTTATTCCCCTTCCAACTAAGCCCTTTTAGGCTAGGGAGGGAAAGTACGGTGGCACTAAAACTGTTTTTGAGGCAACAGCAAAACCCACACTCAGAAGATGACACAGCAGACTGGTTCCTTATAGACAGTACCTCTAAGAATGTGTTGCTCTATGTTTATCTTTCTCCACTGCTACCTTAAATACGTAGTCATTCCTCCAAGAAAAATTTGGAACTGCCCCAGCAGCAATACTGCCTACCTGTGTACACAATGGAGTTTCCATTCCAGAGCTCTAATAAAGCTTACCTTTACTAAACATTTTAAAAGTCATCTCCCCATTCTTACTTTGATGTTCTTGAAGCCCTTCTTCATAAAACACTCTCCAGTGGGTAAATTAAGAGAGACCCAACTTGCTAGGGACACAAGTGGTGTCACCTCACCACTACCATACCAATGACCGCAGCGGTCAAGCTCTGTTATTTTCGAGCAGGAAGAGCGCCAAGACCCAATTTCCAGCCTGTTATGCAGGTACAAAGCTCAGAAAGCAATGAAGGTCCAAGTACCAAGTGGGCCATGAATTTATCCCAATCCTGCCCACAAAGACACGGTGTCCCAGTACGCAGTCTTCCAAAAGCAGTAAGCCATCAGTGGTTGGCAGTATCATGAGTTCGTCATTCTTCATGGCCTATGATTAAGAAGCCCGGCTTTCCCAGCCTGCCTGCAGAGCAGAGAAGCCCCTGTCTGACCCACAACGTGATTACAGCTTGAGAAGCAGTCTCCTCTGCTGAAGAGGGCGGCAGTCCTAGAGAAATGCAAATATGGCATACATGAAGCAAAAGAACCGCGATACGTAACTTTGATTTTGTGAAACACTATGCAAAACTCAGCAATGCGTAAGGGTGACAGCTACACAGAGCCTGAAGTATGTGAATAAAAACAGTTTCCCTCTTCTGACAGGAAATTCCACTGTTTGAGACAACAAAACAGAAAGAGCAGCAGCCCTTAAGATACAGCCCCCACAAAATAAACTTTTTTTTTTTAAAGAAGAAGAATCTTGGCATATGGTAACAAAAACTATATAATTCTCTTGATCTTTAATCTCTATGCCAATGTCTGTTTTACAGATTATGGCCTCAGCTACTGACAAATCTGCTTAGTGAGTTTTTGGCTGACAAATCTGGCAACACAAATGCTGTCTGAAATACATTCAAAAGGCTAAACATTTTCATAATAGCTACTTTACACAGCTTAGTAGGTTTCCCTTTAGGACACCAATTTGATTTTTTTAAAGTGACAGTGTTAATTTTTATGATTACACACAGAACTGAGATTTTTATTTAATACAGTGGGTCTTCTAAAGCTTTTCAAGGGGATCAACCACTTTGCCAACAGACGGGTGTTACAGCAGGGGTGATTATAGTAATTTTTCATGTAATTGGGAGTCACCATTTGGTTGCTATCTTTCACATGCTTGTTGCCTCATCATATAATCCTTCATAATGGGAGTTTGTTGTGTGTCACAAGAATGTGCCAAGCAGCCGGGAAATAATAAACAGAGGAACCCCCTGGCTCGTGGGTAGCACGAGCGTTTTAACATCTGCCCAGCTTCTTTCAACTGCAATAAATTTCAGCTGATAGCAGTGACCCAATATGAAGGCATTTTGTTGTTGTTGTTGTTGTTAGGACAAAATCTTGAACATCACACTTCATTATCTCAGCTACAGTGGCACAATCTGGAAGGACACAACTTGCTGACAACTGACATTGCCTGATGTGAAAGATCATGATTCATCAGAAATTAGTAGAGACATCAAGTTCTTGCCCCAAGACATCTGGGCTCTCTGCGAACAGCAAGAGTTGTCCTTTACAATTATTGGCTGCAGTTTCCTTGCATTAAATTATAAATAATTTCACAGGAAATTCTGAAGCCATGCCACCTCTGGTTGTGATCTCATCAGGTCTCCTCCAGCAAGGAAAGAATAAACCGGGTCAGTATGCTACAACGGCAGTTCTCACAGGGTTACCAAGTTCAGCCTGACACAACAAAACACATAAGCACCTGCTTAGCACTAAACCCAAGAACCGCTCCATTAAAGTTAGTAAGACCACTCATTGGCTTAAAGTCGAAAAGTACAAACGCACTCTGCCGATTCCAAGGGACCTTTGGGCCATTTATGTCATATGGCTCCATCAGCTGGTCACAGCAGCATGTTGTACTACCTGAAATAGGACATCATTGTTTTATGATGTAAAGGGATGGCACACGCACCAAAAATGATCCTGATGATATCATGCTGCAGCCTTTCCTCTATGCTAAAAAGAGATACTAAGACTCAGGACCGAGTAACCAGAAAAATTTGGGTACTGCAAAACTGTTTTCAGTGATTTAAGAGTATTACGACTCCATGGGAAACGAACGGCCTAGAAAAGAGAGATCACTATATCATATTCTGGATAAGCTGTGTGCTACTATCCAGATCTTGTCCTACTGCGGTCACTGCAGATGCTACGGACCCGCTGTGCCGCAATGCCAGTGTTAGCCCGGGCCTGGGAAAATCCAGAGCAGGGAGCAGCGGTCTGCAAAGTGGAGTGCAGATCCAACTATGGTTGCTACAGACATACTATTGCTTCAATGAGACATGAAGCACATGAAAGACTCAAGTATCAGCATCTGGAATATTTAGCTCCCATAAAGTTCAGTTTGGTGCTCTCAGTGACCTCACTGGAGTTCAAGTATATTCAGCATATCCCAGGATAATTCCAAGGGATTCCATAAATTTGGGGCTTTATTTGTGATGAAAGAAACAAAATCCAGATTTAAGTTCTTGGTTTTCCTATGTTTGAAACAAAAACAAAAAATCAAACAACAAGTATTTCACATTACCATTAAATTAAACCCACCTCTAATATGTTACTAACTAGAAGAATGCCATTTACCACACTGAATTCTTCCTCTGACTTTTAGATTGACGTTTTTATATGTTGTCTCTTCAACTTTCACAGACAGAATGAGATGGGCAATACAGTGGCTCATATACGTTAGCCCTCTGCAGCCATCTGTCCTAAAAGCAGCAAAATAGCCTATCACACAGTGCATTTTACCTTGCCTATAGTCAGTCGCTGGAATTTTGCTTCCTAGATCATTCTAATGAGAGTGCAATTTTTCACAGCTATGCTTCAGTGAAATCTTCTCATATTATGTCTACCTCTTGTTGACTACGAAAATGCATACAGACACACATTCCAATTCTTGCAAAGCTTCTTAAAGTACACACAAGCAAACAGTATTGAAAGCTGTAGAAGAAAGTCCTTTGCTGAGGAACAGTTTTAAAGAACACAGGTGACTGCCCTACCGGCATTTCTGTCTTTCCCATCCACTCAAGAGCATAGCAGCATGTTTTGGCAAGTCTAAGCAGCCTATTTCTTCATTACTTGTAAATTAATTCCATAACAAAATGCAGTCCATGCACATATGGTTGGCCTCCTTCATTCTTCATACAGACACACTGATGTCTGTAACAGTAATACAGTGTCAATGTATGTATGGTATTAATTATATGAAATAGAAAACTAAACAGGAATCCGAAACACAAAAGGCACTATTTATTACATTAAGAAAGACATAAAACTGGCTAATGCTCAAGCAGCAGAAGGAAACTAGTATATCTAGGGAGAAGAAGTAAAGATCATGACATATCCCAAGTATTTTGCAGTTGGTGTGGAAGAAATTACCTGATCTATGGCTGGACATTATTCACTTTTACATTAGAAACAGACAAAAGTGCCTTTGGATCTGAAATGGCACTGACTTGCACTGATGCTCTCACCTAACCTTTACAAAGCTCCTTTTGGTTTTTACTACTGTAATATTTTCAAATTTGGGTTTTTAAAAATAAGGCTTTTGCTCATACAACAGTGCTGATACACACTAACAGATACACGACCACGTGAAGATGTCTTGTATCAGGAAAGGGAACAAGCTGTCCAGGATGCGCTGGGACACGTGCATTCAAACTAGTGAAATCATACTCATAGTAAGAATGGTGATAATATCTGTGAAGGCACTGATGAGGTGATGTAACGCATGTGAACAGATAAACAGCAAATTCAGGCTTTAGAGTCAAATAAATTAGGGAGCTTGTCATGTATTGGAACAGAACGTTAATCCTGGAAAAACCAGCACAGAACAAAAAGGAGAGTCAGAGGAGAAATGAAGAGACTGTCATGTAGGGGTGAGTGTAAACAGACCTGTGCACTATTCAGGTGGATCCTGGGGAGCCGTGCAGGAAGGATGAGCTCAGGGAGCATACAGCTCCTGGAACGGAATGGAGAACTACAAGGCCTGCCTCAAGTAAAGGAAAATGCATAGTACATGGCACACAGGGTGCATGTATAGCAATGAAGGAAAAAGCAAAAATTCCCAGGCCGGGACAATGCACTCTGTCTGCAGTGTCTTTGAAATGGACCGTTCCTTGAAACAAAATACTTTCAACTCCAGGATGATCCTATTAAAAGTAAGAAATTTAAGTTTTATTGAACTTGGTACGTTCAAATATTAACATCCTAAACCTGACAACATTTATCTCGGAACCAAATTGATTTTTATTTATACTAGTCCCACAGTTTCAATATCCAGTATGCCAGAAAATTCTTGCATTGATTTTTGACCAGTTCTATAACAGAAATTGTAGATCCCAGCAGCAAACACTGTTTGGGCTTTCCATACCAGAGAGAGCTTGGGAAGGTAGTCTGGGACAGCAGGACAAACATATTATCTTGATGTTCCTGCTAACTGATGGGTTGTTATTAACTGTTGAACTGCTTAATTAGGTTTTATAGTTAACAGACTGTTATGATTAGAGGGGACAATGCGTGTGCGTTGTTGAGCTATTGTTTCAAACCATTTGCAAATTCAGAAGAAGCATCACTCAATTCACGCTTGGGAGGCTCGCTCGGCAAGCTGAAAGGAGAGAAGCTTTCTCATCTATAGAAGAAAAGTCTTGCTTTAGGCATGAAGTGGATGGATTCCCCAAACCAACTACATCCCCCAAAGGATAACAGAGCACCCTGCTTTGGCACAGAGGGCCCTGCTCCTTCTCCATAGCTCTCCTCCTGCCCTGCTGCATCATCCACATCCCTAGGTCTGACCTTCACCGCATGGCAGAGATCACTGGCCAGCTGACCGGGGTTGACAGTATGGTTTCAGTAGAGTAATTTCACTGGACTCAGGCACCTCAGCTTTGTTTCCATTTTCTGGGAGTTAACACTCACTTGGTTCACCTGCTTTTTAAATGCCATCTTCCCTACGCATCTCGGTGGCACAGCACAGTCCTTTCCTGCTTATTTAGGCTCTTTCATACTCTTTTTAGAATTCCCATACAGAAGCTCCTTTCTACACTTGCTCCTACTTACCTGTTCTAGTCACCAGCTGGTACTTTTCATCTCTTTCTAGAAACCAGTCAGTCTCCCAATTTAGCCACACATTCACTCCATTCCTCCTGGCCAGCTGCCACACCTTCCAAGCTTACTTTGTCCTTCTCCTCTTCAAAGGCACGAAACACTTCACACAATCTCTGCTAGATTGTCTAGCAAAGCCATCCTCTCCAGAAAGACTGCAACTGACAAACGTTTCAGAAGGTACCATCAACTGCCTGTTGAACCCATCACAGCTTGTTGTCACCCTTTCTTCTTACTTCTTGTATTCATCATTTCTTCTCATTTTTATCCAGCCACACAACTAAGAGACCATAACTGCGCTCTTGATTTTATAATTATACAAACAGCGCATAACTACACATTATGAAAAACTCTCAAAGAAATCCTGCTAAGTGAAGATAACATCGTAGGCTGCTCGGGGGAAAATCAGGTCAAGTTACATTCTGCATAACCTTCACAATCCTCTTTGCTTTAACACAAAGATAATAGTGGACTAAAGAATATTTCAAGCCATCTGATTCTTCCCCTCCAACTATTCAGATCTGTGACATGAACTTTTGCCCCATTTTTATATAAGCATAGGTTAGCAGAATCACCATCTGTACTATACAGCTAAAATAGTGCTCCATGCCCCTTAAACGCCCTCTTCTAAAACCCTGTAAGGGCATACCCTCTCCTTTGTGAGAAAATGGACTTTTATGTAAAATGCATACTGCTAAGGAGCAAATCTCTTTTATTCACAGACTAGCCAGTAAAAGAAGAGTTCAGTTTCTTTCCACATTGAGTCGTGACCTGTCTTCAGGTGGAAATTATGTACAATATGAGGTAGACATACACCTACTGAAAGACAGAATGACTCTCACAAATTATTTCACTCAGCCTAGAGAAAACAGGTGGTAATAATTTTCATTAACTACAGTTCTGTGCTAGAGCCGATCCCACAACCCAGCAGTTAGAAGATCTCAAGGCAACTTCTCAGCTACTGCCATCATCGCATTGACTTCAGTATCAACTGATTTCAGTCATACCTCACGTCCACAGATTCTGCCTCTAAATCCTGTTCTCTGAAGTAAGGAGTATTGAAAATGTTGAAATTGATGTAATGCTAACAAATTCCTCAATTTTCTCTCCAGTCACCAAATAACAGAACTACTTTAATTAATACACTCATATAATTACTTGATGACATAAATTCCTGGCTATGTACAGAACAGAAACTGCACGTTTCAGCTCCATGGGAATGGCACAGAATGGATTCCAGACAAACAAGGTTTGCCAGCTTGTTCGGGACACAAGGCCAGTATTCCTCCCCATTTCACTTGTTGCTGTCAGTCGGCTGTCAGAGACACAGATTTTTTCAACCAAAAATAAACTCAGACATTAAATCATTAAGAGGTGTTTTGGCATGTTCAAAGCCTGTTTTGGCAATCCACAAAAAGATACAAAGGCATCAGGATCCATTAGGTCCCCAGCCTGGGAAATGTTACTGAAAGGAGAAATGGTCCTGTTTTAGCCAAACCAGGACAATCTTTTAAGCAATGCTTTCACATTAGTGATTTAAAATAAAGCCAAATCCAGCATATAAATCTAATGAATAAATTTCACCAACTGCAAGCTCCCTGCTACAGTTTTTTTTCTGAAAGTTCTAGAAAAAAAATTGTTGCTAATTGTATGTTATTTATGGAGACAGAAGACAACTGAAATGCTTCAGTTGTCAACCAGTACATGCAACTTTGCTTCCAAATTGAGGCAGTTTTAAAGCACTCCCTCTGAGAAGGCAGGAGTTCAGGCGAGTTGTCAGGCGCCAACCGTTAGTGACCACACACAAATTGAAGCCTTTTTCCACATGTGCAGGCCAGACAGTCATTTTTCTGAGCTGTAAATTAATGCTCTGGGTTCTTGACAGACATGATTTTTTTTTTAAGGTGTTGATTTTCTTGAGAAACCTATTTTGTACTGTGCTTACTTTAAATGAAGACTTCAGAAGTGGTTTTAAGAGGGCCTCTGAAGTAATTATTAACTACTGCGATTTCCACAATAAACTGGATTTACGTGGTAAGCCATGATTGCACGTGTGGATCTGCTGCAGTCCAGAGACTGCCAAATGATCGGGATGAAGGGATCGCGTGCACCCTCAGTCAGTTTGGAGATGACACCAAGTTGGGTGGGAGTGTTGATCTGCTGGAGGGCAGGAAGGCTCTACAGAGGGACCTGGACAGGCTGGATCCATGGCCCAAGACCAGCTGTATGAGGTTCAATAAGACTAAGTGCCAGGTACTGCACTTGGGTCACAACAGCCCCATGCAACGCTACAGGCTTGGGGACGAGTGGCTGGAAAGCTGCCCGG
>NW_009615896.1:38423-41092 GCF_000690535.1 Cariama cristata
CTGGAGCACAAGTCTGATGGGGAGCGGCTGAGGGAGCTGGGGGTGTTTAGGCTGGAGAAAAGGAGGCTGAGGGGAGAGCTCATCGCTCTACAATGACCTGAAAGGAGGGGGTAGCCAGGTCGGGGTCGGTCTTTTCTCCCAAATAACAAGTGATAGGACAAGAGGAAATGGCCTTAAGTTGCACCAGGGGAGGTTTAGATAGGCTATTAGTAAAAATTTCTTCACCAAAAGGGTTACCAAGCACTGGAACAGGCTGCCCAGGGAAGTGGTGAGTCACCATCCCTGGAGGTACTTGAAAGATGTGTAGATGTGGTGCTTAGGGGTATCATGTAGTGCTGAACTTGGCAGCCCCAGGTTAACAGCTGGACTCAATCTTGAAGGTCTTTTCCAATCTAAATGATTCTATGAAAATTCACAAAGAGTAGTGCTGCTCTCTTGCTTTCCGGGCAAACACACACAATCTTTGAAACAGTGAGATGTGAAACAGTTTGTCTAAAGAGCAAGGAATATGTAGGTATCCGTGTATGGTATTACTAACTGCAACTAAGTACACGCATCTAACTGACTGCACACTAAGTGCTTATTTAAGCATTTAGCACCTTGAGATACCTGCTTTGGGACACAAGCAGCTTCACTAGTGACAGCAGCTCTATTCAATCTAACTGGAGATGTTTAGGAAATCCCAAAATGAGGTGCCATGTGTCAAAAATCGGCCACATGGTGCAAAGTCTAACCCAGCCGCTCAGCACAAGGGAGTTCTGCGCTGAACAACAGCATGAAAGCTAAAGTTAATCTCTTATCCAAAAGACAGAGAAAAGTAGGGGGGTTTATGATGTTATTACATATATCTTGGTAGTCCTAAGAGTCTGGGAATCTGGAATAAAGTCTCTCATAAGTACACAGAACAAAAGAATAAAATTGCAGCTAACTGCTACTTCATAAGGAAGAAAACACTTAATTCTGACTACGCAGTGATTGGTGTTACCTCCTGCAACATCTGTCTGGTGTCTTCCACTACATTCTGGTTTATTACTATGAATACAAATATTGTCACTGTGTTCTCGGGCTCCATTGCTTCTGCTTTCTTCAGAGTCAGTCTTGGTAGAAATCGTCTTTCTTCTGCTGTTATAAAGGCTGCATCTGCCAGACACAGACAGTGCTGACAGCTACAAACAGGTCAAGAGTGTGATTCAGTTCCTATAAAGTGAGTAGGAGTCTTGATACTGATGTTAACGGGGCCTGGATCCACATCCAGAAGTTCTAATTTTTCTGCTGGAAGCCTTCCAAAACCTCCCAAATGTCTGAGCTCAAGCTAGAAGAATGAAGATAGCCTCATTAACCAATAAAACACCAAGCACAAAGCAAATCCCTACGAAAGGGGAAGGAAAAAATAAAAGGGGGGGGTGGGGGGGGCAAAAAAGCCTTTTTGCCCTGTGTGTCCTCAATCATCCTTTCTCCTACTCTTACCTGACTGTCATGTCCCTTACTTAGGCATGGCATAGCACTTTGCACAGAAATGTTCAGAAGTGATTAGTGGATGTAAAACACTACTGTCATACTTTGGTGCTGCACCCGCTGTGTACTTATTTGCGCAGGTGTCAATGACGATACAGAGGGAAAGGCAATGGTGAATCGGAGAACCATTCGGCACTCATGCTGGTACGCTGCTGTGCTCCGTGCTCCAGTAACGGTCTGTCACCAGCTCTACCCTGACTATATATTGTGCATATATTGAATAGCAGCTGCCAAAGCCACAGCATTTTCTTTCCACCCTCTTGCCAAGCGCACCTGCTGCCCAGAGCCCTCACTCCACTCCTGCCAGAGCTGCTTGTTGCTTTTATTCTGTTATTTCCTCCCATGCCTGAAGTGCATAACACATCTCTTCAGCAGCGGTGGCAGGAAAATTTAATCATTTTAATTAGTGGAGGATGGACATCAATGGTCAGTGACTTACAGGGCTGATGCCACATTTTGTTTTGTTTGCCTGGCTCCAGCTTCCCTGAGAGCAGATTCTGGTCCTGCAGATGTCCGAGGTGGATGTGGGGATGGAGCAGTCCACCTGGACCTTGTTGCAGCACTGCAACCTCTTCTGTGACAGGCGTCTACAGATCGCTGCTATTTTACATCCTTGCTGCTGCTGTTACCTTTGTGGATCTGCTGATCATTTTACACTTGCTACTTTCATCACAAGCTTTCCAAATCTGGATTTTCTCACAAAAGCAAACAGTCCTTTCAATTTGAAAACACAACCCCTACAGCCATCTCTAATTGCTGCAAAGTTCAAAACCATCCATCCTCATCATGTAACAAAAGGAAAATGACACAAAAATGTAAAAACCACACTTAACCAATGCTAATGGCCAGCACCACAGAAACAAGCTGAACTTCTGAACCATGAGCCTCGTTTGTCCTTTACTGTAAGTGATCTCGTCTTCTGTTGACAGGGATCCGTCACGTTCTCAGCATTACTTGAACTCAGGGGTGTCTGTCTACGAGTGCATAATACAAAGCCTGGCAAACAGTCTTGAAAGTACAAGTAGTCGCACTCACTGAGATCCAGTGAGCCTGCGGGGAGCAAGCTGCTTCACTCTGAGGAGCAGAAGTCTTTCATGACAGCCGCTAGCTTTTTCTTTTCTTAAAATAAAGAAAAAATAAAAAAATAATAATAA
>NW_009615897.1:0-1165 GCF_000690535.1 Cariama cristata
AGCCTGAGGAAGGGTTCTGTATGAATAACGGAGATAAAAAGAGGGCTGCAGATCTCCAAGGGTGCCGTGGAACACGAGAACGGTTTTGGGAGGCGTCCGATGGGAACGAGAGGGCTCTGGGGGGTGGGTAGAGACAAACAAAGGATTGCTGACGCAATGAGTTACTTGGAAGGGATCCGAAAAGAGTCCAGATGTCCTCGGCATACTGGGGACCGGAGGCATCCGATGTGGTGGAGGGGAAGGTAGGTAAGAGTGCTCTAGGGCACAATGAAAACCTGAGGCAGAGTTGCCTCTGAATAAGAAAGATACAAAGCCTGCTGCAGAACTAAAGGATGCCTGTGGAACACGGGGATGCTCACAAGCAGCATCATGATGGAAACAGAGGGGTGCTGAGGTGGACATGCAAATGTCATGAGGGAGATGCTGACCCGCCGGAGGCGAGCGAGATGGACTAGAGGACAAAAAGACTGCTCTGAGGAAGAGGGAGTGTTCTGACAGACCGAGAGGGGTACAAATGATGCTCCAGAGACAGAAGCGTGCCGAGGAGACCCTCTAAAGCCTCGGGATGAAGTGAGAGAAAAGAAAAAAAATAAGATTGAAAAAAACTTAAAGCAACAGGATATATGACAACCAAGAAATAATTAAAAAATAGGAGTAGACAGCTTGATAAAAGTAGATATAGAAAAAAATTTAACAAGCAAAAGGGTACAAGGCAGAGGAGAAAAAATAAAAAATAGGGACAGCGAACTAGAGAAAAGTATACATAGAAGCAACATTTTAAAAGCCGAGGGATTAAGAGAGGAAAGAATTAAACCGTATGGAGAGCAAATGAAAATGCAGGCATAAAGGAAAACTTTAAAAGCGAGGGCACTAAGGAAAGACAAAAATAACGAAATTAAAACAGTGAATGGGATAAAGGTAGAAAGATAAAGGAAACAAGGAAAAAATTAAAAATAGTGAAGGCAAACTAAAACGGAGGCGTAGAAAGAAAATCTAAAAAGCAATGGCACTAAGGAAATAACAGCAAAATAAAAACAGTGGATAGGATAAAAGTATAAAATTTAAAAATCAATGGGGATTAGGGAAATATAGGGAAAAATAAAAAATAGGGACAGCAAACTAACTTTAAAATAGCAACAGCAAACTGTAACAGACTTAGAACATT
>NW_009615898.1:0-1438 GCF_000690535.1 Cariama cristata
ATAGTCCTGTTTCAGCCAAACCAGGACAAGCCCCTAAGTGGGAGTAGTTTCTCCTTTGGATCAAATAAAAGAAGTAGGTATGTGTTACACCAGCAGTTGTTCACAACTTAAATCAAGACCTGATTGACACAAAGATCGGTAACACCCAAATTCCCTTGCTTTCTAACTTCCCTCAGCAAAGTGGGAAGCTAGGTGCAGCTGGGTAAGGAATCCGATCTAATGAAACTCAGTAACAACAGAGTGTTATTAAGCAGGCATTCTTTGCAGTGCTGGGCAGCGCTGGGGATAACTCCACCATGAGTGCTCCAACGATGCGGTAAAATTCTATAGCATGAAAGTATACATATTCATAGGATTTCCGAGAGTTCATTTACATAAACATGAGAATTCCTGGAACTCATTAATATATGCAAGTGTCCTATCCACATTCGCAGTCGTCTTCTCTGGTGGTCTTTTGTCTTGGCTCATCACTGTTGCAAGTTCCTTATCTTGGTTCCTTATCTTGGTCTTAATTGGCATCTGTTGGTTTCTTTGTGCTCCTCTGGATGTTTCAGTCACAGTTGCAAATATCATGTAGATTGTCCCCAGAGCCTGCTTATCTTACAGCCATTCTAGCTACTCCAAATCACAAAGGCCCCAGCCCAAAGTGAGACTGTCCTGGAGCCTCCCCACGTCACAGCCATTCCAGCCACCCCCCAAAGACCCTTCCTTTGTTTAGTTAAGTATCTAAGATATTTACAACATTTTCCTTGCTCTTGTGGCTTTCAACTCTCTCATGATAACATATTAATTTAATCAACTGTCGACTATTTCACCTTTCAGGTCTCATACAACATGGTTTTTTTGCAGATGATACATTGAAAAGTGCACTCAGCTTCTGATTCATGGCTTTTAAGGCCAAAGCACAGAGTAAACCATCAGAAAGTAGATCAGCACGTTTTAAAGTACACTTGGGCTGCCAGACAGTCTGCAGCTTCTACATGTTTGGCATGGGTGAAAAGAGGATGCTGTGCAGCAGCAGGTTTCCTTTGCCTTTGGTCTCTAGAAGGCGACAATGTGAAGAGAATCCACTTCCCACGGGATTTCCCAAGTAACAAGTTGTGCAGGGCCCATGCCCCTTATTGATGGGCTGTGGCGCCTGGGGCGGGGATGGGGGCGGATGTTTGGGAAACGCCCACTGTTCGTCCTTGGCTCTCAGTGGGGCCCGTTCGGCCCGAGACTGGCTGAACTGCCAGCGCTTGGCAGCTTGGATCAGAGAGGAGGGATTTCCTCCCGGACAGGGGCATGTGAACGAGCTTGGGCTTGGCTCCGGAAGCCG
The DNA here is from genome assembly GCF_000690535.1 of Cariama cristata. Classification (NCBI taxonomy): domain Eukaryota; kingdom Metazoa; phylum Chordata; class Aves; order Cariamiformes; family Cariamidae; genus Cariama; species Cariama cristata. The sequence continues at coordinate 1,319 of NW_009615898.1, forward strand.
GGGCAAGGGCAGGGGCAAAGAACGGCTGTTCCGTGGCAAGAATCCGGCCAGGGTAGCCCTGCGCCTCGCTCTGCGGCGTCCCCGGCACGCCTCGCTCCGCGGCAGTTCCCGCCGGTCTCC
>NW_009615898.1:1469-11656 GCF_000690535.1 Cariama cristata
GCCTCTTGCCGCCGTTGGGGCCGGGACCCACCCACGCTGTGTGGCGGGACAGTAGCGGAGCCGCTTTCTTTGTCTGTACCGCCGCGGGATGCGGGGAATCGGTCGCGTCCATCTTCTGGTCACCCAGCACAGCCACCTGCTGTGGGAAACGCTGGTCTGCAACCTCGCACCGCCTGGCCAGCCTGGTAAGTCCCCGCTCGGTGCTGGGGGGTTTCTTACTCAGAGCCCCATTCTGTCTCCTCCTTCCCGCCCGGCTGCGTCTCTCCGGTTTTTGCGAGAAAGGGGCACAAAGAGTTGGGGTCAACAAGTTTTAGAAAAAAGCGTTGTTCCGTCTGGCCAGTTTTCAGACCTGTAAACCTGTGTTACAAAAGGGGATGGCAGCTCTCAAACCGCCCTTTTGTTCATGGAGCAGTTTTAGCTGTTTCCCTGGACAGTAATCTCTAGGGTCTTTTCAAAGATCAGCGGCTTGTTTAAGCCGCGCTTCTTGTAATCGTGTTAGTTAAGATAGTTGTGTTCACACCGAATTGTTAGGCTGTCTCACTTCTGCTTTCACTGGCATGAACATAGCATCGCTTTTACCTACGGTTTCATGTGAAATATTTCGGAAGCTGTTAACTGCACTACTGTACCAAGGACTTTTGTATGGGGAATATCTTGGAAAAAAGCTCCAATTATTATTTTTCTACAAGTATTTTACTAGTGAAATGGAAAATATGTTGCTGCTGCTTTTTTTTGTCATCCTTCCCCACCGTAGTTATTTCAGGATATACCAGCGTACTTTTTCGCCTCATGCTCCAAGCAGTTGATGCAGAAATTAACTCCAATGATAATATTCAAATATAACCACATACTATGATTATGATATGACATACACAGACGAACAACATGATCACCAGTCTTTATTTTGCTATTGTTTTAGAAAACAAAGTTCTGTTCATACCACAAGTCCCTGAACTGTATACTTTGCGGAATTAGTATCCTGTGTTCTACAAAAACTATTACTCACCAACTGTTAGTAAATACCATTACCTTTTTCTCCCCTTAGAATCATAGAATCATTTAGGTTGGAAAAGATCTTTAAGATCGAGTCCAACCATAAACCTAACACTGCCAAGTCCACCACTAAACCATGTCCCTAAGGGCCACATCTGCATGTCTTTTAAATACCTCCAGGGTTGGTGACTCAACCACTTTCCCGGGCAGCCTATTCCAATGCTTGTCAACACTTTCGGTGAAGAAATTTTTCCTAATATCTAATCTAAACCTTCCCTGGCACAACTTGAGATCATTTCCTCTCATCCTATTTCTTGTTATTTGGGAGAAGAGACTGACCCCCACCTCACTACAACCTCCTTTTAGGCAGTTGTAGAAAGCAATAAGGTCTCCCCTCAGCTTGCTCTTCTCCAGGCTAAACACCCCCAGCTCCCTCAGCCGCTCCTTGTAGGACTTGTGCTCTAGACCCTTCACCAGCTTCGTTGCTCTTCTTTGGACACCTTTTGTTACGTTTCACGTGCAGAGACAAGGCTATTAGTTCCCACGTCTAACCTATGAAAATCCAGAAATCAGAGCGTGCCACATCTTGTTTTTTCTATATTCTATAACCTAGCTATTTCCCTTTTAATCTCTTTTCCCCTTCAGCAGATGAGCTGGTCTTTCCATCTCATACCCACAGGTTTGAGTAGATCAGAACTACCTCTTTTGAAGCTGCAGACCACACACCTTCAACCAGTATAAGTAGACAATATATTTTTAAGCAGCACACCAGGATGTTAATAATTTGCTCAGCTCTCAGTAAAATACCACAGCTCCTTCTGACACACAAGACTTCTCTGTACTGCAAGAATTCCTTCTTTCCCTGAAGCTTTTGCATTCCACAGTTCATTCTAAGTTCTCCTTGTCTTGCTGAGACTTGATAGTGATGAAGCTTTATTGGTCATGGCACTTCATTCTGTATTCTGAAGTGATGTAATCATAAGATAATCACTTTCCCCCCCTCTTTTACACCCTTTCTCATTTGGATTTTTCAGTTTTTCTGAAAAGTACCTCTTCCCAGGTACCAAAAAAATAAGAGATCCATGTGATTGCCTTCATTCAAACTATCTGTGTTTTACCTTTTATTTTTAGTGACCTCCAATTACTTGCAAGGTACCTATAGAATACATTTTTAAAAACAACCCTAAGTTTTAACTGTTAAGTTACAACTAAGTTTAAAGATTTAGTATATACAGATTAATTCAAGGGACTAAGCAAACCCTGCCAGAATTTACGGATTTTGTATTGCAAAACTAGTTGGCACTGCTTTCTACGCAGTCTGTTGTACCATTTCATAACAAATTCATTGCTAAAAAGCCAAGAGAATTCTTAGAGAAATTGGTAAAGTCATGAATTATGGGCAGGATCCCTCTTCCTTCAGTTTCTAAAATACAGATCTAACCAACCTAAAAGGAAAGAAGGGAAGAGACAAACCATTATTCTCTCTACTCTGTAATTTCCTATCACAGACCACACTTATTATTTGTGGAGTATCTCTAACAGTTACAACTCGAGGAAAGTTAAAATTAAAGGGGAATTATTAATTTCACTTTGTGTACAGTCTATCAATTCCATTTCAAGGACATTAATTCTATGAAATTTGGAAGGTTAGAAGATATTAGATACTAGTCATCACTGAGTGTTTTTTGATGATTTCCGTCTTCAAGTTAGCACAGAAAACCAAAATCATGCACAACTGTCAGTTTTATCGTTTTACTTTCACAGTAAATCTAGTAGTTTTAGCTTAAACTAATCTTGCCAGCTCGTTATACAAAACTTAAGACAACAGCAATAAAAAATTTTGTGAGGAAGTTATTCCTTGAAGTCTTTAGCCATGTTTGGTTTATTACTAAAGAAATGTTACATTTGTAAAATGAAAAGTCCTTCTGCATGGTCTGAGTATGTTGTCTTGGTGTGCCCATGATGTTCAGTGACTGAGAGACAAATGGGTATGATGTGAGTAACCTGAAAAACACTCTTTTGTGCTTTGAAGTAGTCACAATTGGTTAAGTAGTGGCAAAAGCATGAAAGAACAGAGGTATCCATATTGTGAAAAATCAGGTTAATAGAATAAGATACCAGGCTAGGAACTGTAAGAGGTAATTATATATTACTCATTCTGTTTCTTGGTTTGGAGAGGGAAGATCTTAACTTTTATACTAAAGTTATCCTCCATGTGCTGGTTTGCAATCAGCTTTTTCAAAACTTACGAAGAAATTTGCTTCTTACATGATAATGTGCCTTTAGTTCCTGAACAGTAACATTGAATCTTGTTTTTCACAACAGGTTTAAATTTGTTGCTGAATTCTTAAAAAAACCCTATAAATAGGATGAATAGTCTAAAAAAACACATTTTATTTTCCTTCTTTAAAAAGTAGAACTTCATAGACCAATTTGATGTATTTTTTTGCAATGAGTCTATAGTGTGATGCAAATCTGTTTCTGTCCATGTAGTTGGCACTTAAAGGGGCCATTATATGTTTGGTACATGTCTTTTATGTCATAAAATAGTAAAAACTTTAATGAAGGGTGCAATTTAGCTGTCCCTGACCAGATGGCAATGTGATACATGTAAACACAACATGTTACATAGCTTAAACAGTTTGACAGTGCTGTTACCTTTGTACACTTAGGTATGCAAGCAGAGGAAACCGGTTTTATGTGCAAATAGTATTTGTTGAGACTACAGAGGAGGACTGACAGATCAATTTTAGAATAACTAAATTTTCAGTGGTGAATTCTAGATGGATATGGAGTTATTCTTTTTCTATAGCCTAACATCAAGCTTCTTGCTGAAAGATGTAAAATGAATCTGATTAGCTTTGCTGCCTTCGTGTAAGAGAAAGGAAAAAAAATTAACTAATGTATAACCAAACTGGTCAGATTATAGACTGAATAACTGGATTATAAGACTGGACGAACTTCTCAGCTGAAAGTTTGTGATGTTTCAATAGTACAATGTCCAACTTGCTACCAGTTACTACTTGGTGTCCCTCAAGTGTTGATACTGGGGTGACTACTGTTTCAGATCTTTGTTAACCTGGACACTGAGACCGAGAGTACCTTCAGCAGGTACACAGATGATGGCACCTTGGCAAGGTGTGGTTGATACACAGGAGGGCAGGGCTGCTGTTCAGAAGGCCCTGAACAGGCTGGGAAGTGGTCTGGCAGGGAGAGACCTCATGTTACAGTCTTGCATCTGGAATGGAATAACCCTCTATGCAACTGTACAGAGTGGGCTGACTGGGTAGAAAGCAACTTTGAAAACATCTGAGGGATTCTGATGATCCCAAGGTTGACTGTGAGTCACCAGTGTGCCCATGCAGTGGAGAAGGCCAACACCCAGCAGCTTGGGGAAAGTGGTTCTTCCCTTCTGTTTGACACTTGTGAGACTTGTCTGGCCCTGGAGTACAGTGTCTGCTTCTGTGCTCCATAGTACAAGAAAGATACTGACAAACTGTGGTGAGACCATGGTGTACCACAAAGATTTTAGGGGGGCTGGAGCATACAACCCATGAGGGTAAGCTGAAAATTGGATTTGTTCTGCCATAAGAAGAGAAGGTGAAAGGATGATCTTTATATTTGTCTACAGCTGTCTGATAGGATAGTGTTGAGAATATAGAGCCAGATTCTTCTTGGAGCTGCACAGTAATAGTGTGCAGATTTAGATCCAGAAGACATTTGGGTCCAGAAGAGGACGCCAACAGGAGGATGTTTAGCATGTTGTTTATTGGGCAATCAGCAGCAGATATAAGATGAAAACTGCAGAAGGTAGATGGAATAGGAGACATGTCAATCTCTCAATTAACAGAAATAGCTTGCAAGGTGTATAACAATAGTGATGAGGTGGAGAAGAGAGAGAAGCTAAAAGAAAGCAAAAAGATTGGAAACTGCACGCCACGCTGCTGGCAGCTGCTCTTGCAGGAAATTCTGCAATGGGCAGAGAGAGAGGCAGAGGGGATAATTGTGGATGTATGATAAGAAGAGGGAGAGGCTGAGGGTATAACCCTGACCCTGTGGTAGGAAAACCGCTAGGACAAAATCAGTGCACCTACTGTAAAGAGGAGGGACATTGGAAAAATGAATGCCCAAAGACAGGAGGGCTGCAGAAACAAATGGTTAAAGGGGTGCAAACTCCTGAAGCTGATTTGATTATGTTGGGAGTTTGGATTCAGAATGAAAGGGACCATGGGAGCATACTGAAGTCTTCCCAGCCAATCCCCTAGTTCAAGTTAAGCTGGGGAATGAAATCATAAATGTTTTAATTGACACAGAGGCCACACATTCTGTCATCACAAGTTGTAAGGGACCTTTAAGTAAAACTTACATGTCGATTGTTGGGGTCACAGGAAAGCAAGCCTTAAACCTGCTTTTAAAGCCTATGGAATGTACAACCATTTTTAAAGCCTATGAAAGGTAAAACCTTAAGGCATGAATTTTTGTATATGTCTGAATGTCTGCTGCCTCTGCTAGGATGAGATATGTTATGTAAATTAAAAGCGCAGCTAACTTTTTCTGGTAAGCCTATACAGTTGCATCTACCAAATGAAATAGCTTGGAAAGCACAACTATGCCTCCTGACTAAGAAATTGCAGAATAAAGTGGAAGAAATCCTTAAGAAATCCTAGATGCTGTAGTACCCCTAGTGTGGGCAACCAAGAAACATGGATGGACAAAATGCAGTACCAGTAAAAATCGAACTAGAGCCTGGAGCACTACAGGTAAGAAAGAAACAATATCCACTCAAATTAGAAGTCAGATTAGGACAAGAACCATTGATTAATACATTTATTCAATACGGACTATTGCGGGAGTGCCAGTCAGAATATAATACTCCCATTTTACTGGTAAAAAGGTCTCGAATGCAAGAATATAGACTAGTACAACATTTAAGGGAAATCAATCAGATAATAGCTGATGTACGTCCTGTGGTCCCAAAGTCTTATACTCTATTATCCTCAATACCTGAAAATAATATCTATATTACAGTATTGGACTAAAAAGATGCTTTCTTTTGCATACTGCTGGAGGAACAAAGTCAGAAGATACTTGCTTTTGAATGGGAGAATCCCACCACTGGCAGGAAGACACAACTTTGCTGGATGGTGTTACCGCAAGGATTCAAGAACAGTCCAAGGCTCTTTGGTAACATACTTGCTAAAGAATTGGAAGATTAGCAAGGTGAGAATTCTTCTGTTACCTTGCTACAATATGTGGATGACGTTTTGTTGGGAGCTGAGACTGAACAAGAATGTATGGCAGCTACTATGGGACTGGCTGGATATAGAGTATCACAGAAAAAGGCCCAGATGGTACAAACTACAGTGGTGTACTTGGGGTTTGGGATATGCTAGGGTGAAAGGAAACAGGGAACAGAATGAAAAGAGGTTATATGCCAGATAGCCCCCCCGAAATCAAAGAAGGACTTAAGGGGCTTTTTAGGCATGGCTGGATGGTGCTGCCTCTGGATATTAAATTTTAGCCTGATTGTTAAACCATTATATGCTGCTACTAAGGGACCTGGAGAAATTTTAGACTGGACTCCAGAGTGTCGAAAAGGTTTTAACCTTATAAAGACTGAATTAATGAAGGCACCGGCATTAGGGTTACCGAATTTGAATAAACCCTTTTTACTATATGTACATGAGTGACAACATGTGGCATTAGGAGTTTTAAGACAAACCCTGGGAGACAGGAAGAGACCAGTGGCATATTTCTCTAAACAATTGGATGACATAAGCAAAGGATGGCCAGCATACCTGAGTGCAGTAGCAGCCACAGTCTTATTGATTAAAGGGGTGCGGACACTGACTTTGGGACAACCCATCACTGTGTTTGTGCCTCACATGGTTTTGGCAGTACTGGAACCCAAGGGTCATCACTGGCTTTCCCCAAATAGACTCATGCAATACCAGGCTGTGTTGACAGAACAAGATGATGTTACCCTTAAGACAACTCCAACCCTGAACCCTGCTACCTTGTTACCCATTAGTGGAGAGAGGAGCTGGAACATAACTGTCTTCAAACCATTGAGCAGGTGTATTCAAGTAGACCGGATCTGAAAGATGAGCCACTGGAAAATCCAGGGAACTATTTACTGATGGAAGCACTTTTGTAATTAAGGAAGAGCAGAAAGCCGGATATGCTGAGGTGACTTTACAACAAGAAGTGGAGAGTCGAGCATTATCACCCAACACATCCACTCAGAAAGCTGAAATTATAGTTCTAACCCGAGCATTGGAATTATCTGAAAATAGAAGGACGAACATCTATAAGGACTCTAAATATGCTTTGGGAGTGGTTCATGCCCATGGAACAATATGGAAAGAACAGGATTTGTTGTCTTCTCAAGGAGCTCCCATTAAATACGTATCAGAAATTTGAAGATTATTACAGGCAGTTTTAAAACTGAAAGAAATAGCTGTCATACTTTGTAGAGCTCATCAGAAGAGACAAACTGAAATAATAAAAGGAAATCGGAAAGCAGACGAAGCTGCAAAGAAAGTTGCTTTATCAGGATCAGTGATGGGGGCCCTAATTCCAGTTAAGACAGCTTTAAAGGAACCCCCTAAATATTCTGAAAAGGATGATCAATTGGCAAAGTTACTAAAATGTACGAAATCTGAATATGGATGGTGGATGACTGGTAGTGGACAGGTGATAGTTACTGCACCAATGATGAGAGATTTGATAAAAAGAACCCATCAAGAAACACATATGGGAGCTGATGCAGTAATAGCTAATATCAAAAGACATGCTATAGGTCCACAAATGCAGAAATTAGCTAACATCACTGTGAGACAATGTCTGATATGCTGTAAAAATAATCCAAAAATACAGAGGAAACCTCCTCCTGAAGAGATAAAAAGAGGATAGGTGCCTGGAGAATATTGGCAAATAGATTTTTCTGAATTACTTAAGTGTAACCAATGTAAATACTTATTGGTAACAGTAGATACTTTGTCAGGGTGGCCAGAAGCTTTCCCATGTTGTACCAACAAAGCTTGGAAGGTGGTTAGAATATTACTAAAGGAATTAATTCCAAGATTTGGAATCCCTGAGGGAGTGTCCTCTGACAACAGACCTCATTTTATAGCAGAGGTTGTAAAGAATATTGCTAAGTTTTTGAAGATTAAATGAGATTTACATACCCCTTGGAAGCCCCAATCAAGTGGTAAGGTAGAACGAATGCATTGGACTTTAAAGAGACAAATTTCAAAACTCTGTCAAGAGACTCAAATGAAATGGATACATGTGCTACCAATGGCTTTAATGAGAGTTTGGGTCACTCTCAGAGTTAGGAAAGGAGTAAGGCCTTTTGAAATTTTGTATGGCACACTGTACCCAGTAAATAATTTGATAGGTAAAGGTGACCAAATGCATATGATGGGAAATCAGCTGTTAACTAATTAGATGTTGTTGTTGGGACATACCTTATCTTCCCTTCACAGGTACTTAAATGGGAAAACACCAATACCTTTGGATACTCCAGTGCATACAATCCAACTGGGAGATGAGGTCTATATGAGCTCAAGCTGGAAGGATGAACCTTTAAAAGAGTGGTGGAAGGGACCATACTTAGTACTATTGACTACCACTACAGCTATCAAGGTAAAAGGCATAGACTCTTGGATCCACTACACCCAAGTGAAAAAGGCACCCTTAAAGGAGTGGACATCAGAAGAGGTAGCACCTTTGAAACTGAAACTGACTCGGAGCTAATGAACTGCACTTGTGCAGACATTGAATCATCATTTAATTTAGATTGTACACAGGGAAAAATTGTTTTGTACTGTATTGTGCTTTTGAGTTTGATCATATTATCTTTGTATCTCTATAAACATACAAATTTTCTTAGGACAACGCATGAAGGATCTAAGGGGGATTAATATCCCTCTTTTGCTTAATTCTGACCCTATGGAAGGTTCAAGGGAACCAGGAGAGTTTTCTAAATCCATGGAAATCTGGTGTCCACTTTGAATTGATTGAAAAGACCGTGAAAACTGCAGAAAAGACGAGTTGTTGGTTGTGAACACATTTCCCTGAGCATGCAAAGAAAGGAATTTCTTTAACCGGAGTTCCTATCCCTGTGAATTTATCATGGCAAAATTTCTGGAAGAACACTTCTTTTAATGTTAGTCAGGAAGAACAGCTGCAGGAATGGGATATTGAGATGCTGAGAACAGTTTTCAATTACAGTGAGTAAGTACAGAGATGTACACTGCCAAAAGGGATCAGTAGATTTGATTGACATAATAACACAGTAAGAGTAGGCAATTTTATGGGATGAACCATAAATTAGGGAGGAAATTTTCGAGCATCGTGGCCAGTCCCTGAAGGAAAAGGTTGGTATTGGATCTGTGGAGATAAAGCAAGAAAGGCTCTACCAAAAAACTGGGCAGGAATGTGTACCCTAGGAGCTATAGTCCCAAGTATTACTGTAATGGATAAGCTGGATTCAAAATCATGGGTAAGAACTTGTATGCGGAGGTACAAGAGGTTTAGTAACCCTTTAATCGAGAGTCCTACCACCTTCCAGTCATTCACCCAATGGTTCCTCCTGTGGCTAGGACTAAGCGAATTAAAGAAAACTATAATTAACATTTCTGCAGTTGTGGAAAAAATTGGAAATGAGACCATTGATGCTATAACTGCCTTACAACAGGAAATAAAACAGGTAGCTGACATAGTACTACAAGACAGAATGGCACTAGATATGCTATTGCCATCCCAAGGAGGTGTGTGCACTGTGATAAATACAAGTTGCTGTGTATATGTGGATCAAAGTGGACGAATCTCTACTGATTTGAATGAAGTTTGGAAACAAACCAGAGTTTTGCATGAAATCCAAAAGAATGATACATCTCTTGGATTTGAGGAAGCATGGAAATGGTTAACATCCTGGTTTCCTGACTTAAGCCTAAGGGTCAAGAAACTACTTATTACAACTGGAATTGTATTACTGATTTTTGTATGTATCTATGTTGTGTTACAGTGTACTCTGAAGTGTTGCTTGGAGTTAGGAAAACAGGTTTATGAGAAAGTAATGCGAGACTTAAAATAAGGAATGTAAAATCTTTCCCTGATGTAAGTCTCAAAGGAGGGAATAATTGTAGTCACTGAAATTTACAGTTGTATTTTGTCAGAAATAATTA
>NW_009615899.1:0-1796 GCF_000690535.1 Cariama cristata
CCTCCACCTCCCCCCAAGGAGCAGGCATGCTAGTTTACCTAGCAAGCGAGGCTAATTTAAATACAAGTAACCAACAACAAACGATGGTGTAATTACTAGCCAGTAAGTGTAAATTTGAGTGGGTTTTTGCTAACCGTGTCACAGGACAAATAAGCTGTAGTTTTTGTGTGGAGTGGAGCCAGCTTTGTGGGATATCACTGGGCTCACGGCTTTGCGCAAACCTGCAATAAAAGAAATACCTCGACCCTGTGTGAATTGGCTTGCGTAGCAGGGGAAGATCCCACTTTTTGGGAGAACATTTTGGTGACCTAGATGGGATGGCCTTAAGGCCTTGACTGGATCATCTTACCATTCCCAGTGGTGGAGGATTGGAGAGGACTCCAGCGGGCACCAACGTGTTGTTGGGGGACTCCTCCGGTTCCCCTCGGGCATCAGGATGGTGAGCGGCTCAACGATGCAACACCTAACAGAGGTATTTTTGGGGAAAAAGGAGGGGAAGCTTGGAGTCTTTTCCTTGCCGCTCTTTTCCTTGGGGATCAAATTTCGGGTAAAATTAATGACCAGGGGGGTCAGAGAGATTAATCTCCACATAAGTCGTGCGTAACGTCTGGTGGAGGGCCTTATTCGACCAGTAAGGTCAGAGCGGCATGCAGGGGTAGATTATTAAAGGTCTGGACCGACAGGATGGTAGTTGGCTGATAGAATTTGGTGAATAAAATCCAAGAAAATGAGTGCTGCATCCTCTACTGTGACTTCTCCTTGTACCCCCCTGGGGTGTATTTTGAAAGAGTGGGATAAGTTTGGTGGGGATCCTTTGACTAAAGAGAAAATGAAAAAGTACTGTAATCAGTGGTGGTCACAAGATTTTTTGGGTGTTGAGGGAAAGGGGCTTAAGGGAGGATCTTTGAAATACAGTACCGTATTAGAATTGGTGTTAAATGATACGATTATACTTGTGGGATTGGGAGCTAAAATGAAAAGATCTTTTTATCAGCGTCAATTGAGAAAGGATTTATGGCACACATATGGTACGAGTACGAAAACGTCATTTAACAGAGGCACCTGCAGAGCCAGTCTCTGTACTACCCTACCCTTCTTCTCTTTCGCTTGCTGACCCCCCCAATCGCCTCTGCTGTCCCCGCTGCCTTTGCTGGGCTTTACCCTGTGGTTTCTTGTGTTATTTTGCAATACAACCCGTGGCGAATGTGTGCGCATGTGTAGGGGTGCGTGGTTAGAGCTTGCGAGGCAATACGAAGAAATTGGACTAAAGCACAGGAATGCAGCCAGAGGCCAGAAGAGCACCCCAGCAACTACGGGGAAGGGTGGTGACAGGCTCTGGTGGTGTGTAGGGGAATAAGCAGCAAGTGTGTGTGTGGATCAAGTGGCCGTGATCTATGGAGGTATCTTCTGTGATCAGTGATGGGAACTGAATGGAGAAAGGGGAAGATGTATGTGAAGAGAAGGTCTGTGCAAGCTGATTTCTGATAAGAAAGGAGCGGCAATGTGGAATGTTTGAGGAGGTTGTTCTGTATTTAACGTGGAGAAGGCTGGGCTGGTTTAGTTTGAAAATTTTAAATAGGGAAGAGGAGGCAAATCAGAAAATGTTCAAGATGTTGTTTGTAAGTCACCTCATAATGCTGGAGAGTTCAGATAATGATTGAAGGGGACCGGGGAAAAACATTAAGGTCTCCCCTGGTGGCCCCCTGGTTCCATTTAAGCTGGGGCACGCAACTATTGATTTCTTCCTAGAGAGTGGAGCAACTCCTTCTGTCCTGACTAGCTGTAAGGGATCTTTA
>NW_009615900.1:0-90367 GCF_000690535.1 Cariama cristata
ACCTAGAAATTGTTCTCTGCCACCAGAAAGCCAGGGTCTAATCAAGACTTGGGTCTAGATTTCAAGCCTTGAAAAACCTAGAGGTCTTTAGTAGTTTCTGACTGGGAAAGGAAAGCCAGGACCTCAGGACGGCTGAAAGGAAATAGCAGCTGGTCAAAGAGACAAAGGAGTGGTGTTTCTGGACAATATCAAAGGGAATAAAGAGTTAAGTAGAGTTCATTTTGGTGGTAAATCAGATGCTGTCCTAAAATGGAATGATTATTAAATGTCAGCTTAAAAAAAAAAAGGGAAAACAGAACGAAAAAAAAAGTGTTTATACACACAGTGGTCGCAGAGCAGTCGCTCCTCAGATACATGTTCCCAGAAGTGGGGCTTGCTTTGAAAAAGCGCAGTAGTACCCAGTTTGTGTAATGACAAGCTATATGCACATAGCTCCTCCAGGATAAAGAGATCAGTTTGGAAGTGATGAATGTAAAGAATTTGGATCCTGAGGTTGTTGCATAAAATCCTGGGCCAAGTAAGGATTGGATTTATTCACCCCTTCAGAGATGTTCTGCTTACTGATAAAAGAAAGGGAGCTGAACAGACAGGGAATGAGAGAGAAAATGCATAGAAATAACTGTTAAGGGAGCAACCAGAATAGAAGCAGGTAGTATGGTTACTCAGCTCTAGCCCTTTTGTCCTTCCCTGATCTTACTGAAGAGCAAAATTGAGCTTTTGCCCCAAGTCAGAATAGCCTTGCATTTATATCAGGCAGGGTTTCCCTGATGTTAGGCAGCTCACTGATGCCTACAGATTTTCTCCAGCTCTTCTACTGTGTAACTACAAGGTGTCCTAGGAGTACCAAGTTAGTGCCAAACGCTTGGCTTATTAAAACTAGGAGAGGATGAGGAAGGAAGGGTGACAGGCAATAACATACCACCTGAGCTGCTTCAAGACAAGTGCCACAGATTCTTTCCTAGGATAGCATTAACTCCTGCCACTGAGATGCATCCTCATCACTGGCTTGATCTCACTGATTAATTGTGGAAGATAAGATGAGCCTTAGCAGTGAGACTTCCATCAACCCAATTTCCTTTCTTTATCTCCAGCTGTCCCTCTGTACCAGCAGCAGCAGGGACCTCCATGCTAAAAAGAACCGAGGCATGTCTGTACGACCTCATCACCTCTCCACTGTGAGCTTTCAGACATATGTTAGTCTTAATCCAAAAGTAAAATTCCTTTGTTTAACAAAACGTGGAAATTGAGAGTGGCAGAAGCCCATGCTCCACTTGCTTCCAAAATGTAAAGACTGCAGCTACTGCAGAAGACTCCTGCTTTACTAAGCTGTGGCACTGTCTCCCAGAAAGACAAATGGATACCTCTCTGCCTCCTGCAGCTTAGAATAAACTAAAACACCTGGCCTAGACTTGAATATCTCAACAGTAAACCAGCAACTGTTTAACAAATGAGACATTTCTACCATGCACCTTTTTGTAATCATGCCCCAAGGTGATACCCACCACCTTCTTCTGATGTCGAAGGGAAACAAGGCGGGCAGGAAAGAAAGCTTCACTGCCATAGTTTCCTGCTAGCAACAAGAAAGTGGATAGCATTAGCATGATTACACCTTAATTTTATTAAAGCAAATGAATATTGTGATGATCTAACTCTGGGCTATTAGAGGAGGGTGAACGGGAGTGCAGCTGTATTATTTTATCTGCAAGAATATCCTGTCACTTTCCTAGAACCATTTTCACTTGGAAGGAAGAAGAAAGGTCTTCCTGTCCCCTACACTTAATTACTCACTGCAGAGTGAGATACTGAACACAACGAAACAGCTGAGTTAGGTCTGTTATTAGGATGTGAATGCCAGATGCATTTTCACTGTAAAAATGCACCATTATTCAACAATAAGACCTATCAGTCACGCCGTGTGTTTCTGCACATCGCCAGAACACTTACAAGGCACCACTGCATACCAGGTAGTATTTAACCTGCATCAACTTTTGAGAGGCAAGTAAAGAATTTAATTTCTTCCAGTGGTGGAAAATGAGACAAAAGCATGAATCTGGACTTGGGGAGCTTCTATGTCTGCATCTTTTCAAACTTTCCAACTTTGTCTTTGTTGATGCTCCCCACAAAATAGAGTTATTTGCAAGATTCAGATTTAAAATTTGTTAAAAATGCAAGGAATTAAATTTTCCTCCACAAAAATCAGGTGTTGGAGGATTGAAATTTCAGTCATTTTAAGAGAAAAAAGTTGTTACCCAGGTTGGTGGGATCAATGTTTTTTTTCTACCTACCAATAGATGATCTTAGTTAACACCTATCTAAACAGAAATGGAACCTGAGTCACAGCAAAGGCTTTCTTTTCTTTGTAAACTCTTGAGCTGGGACTATTTAAAAAGTCAGGGTTTTGCAATCCCTAGGTGTATTTTTAAGTCTAGGTACCTCAAATACTATTTGAAATTGCTGAGTATGGAAAGATGCTCTGGAGAAAACAGAATTGTTAATGTATCATTTGTTTGCACTGTGCATGTGAGTTGAATGATAAAAGCAGATGCAGACTATAAGGTATGTTGTTAAAGGCTGAAAAAAACCTGTAGCATTGTTTTGAAGTCAGTGAAGTTACTTTTCTGTTTTTTGTTGCGTTTAGGCAATTTTGGCCATCTGTTTAATTGCTTGAACTGTGAAGTGAATGATAAATTCATAAGACTGCTCTTTCTAGAATAAGTACTTGATTCTTTCTTGAACATTTGCCCTTGCTGAGTCTCAACATCTATTACAGTTATCAGTATTATTCCCATTCAACAAGTACGGGGAAAAAACCTTGAACTCACAGAGAAGCGTGAACTTGCTTAATGTCATCCAATGCATGTAGCAGACACATTCTCCTGCCCTAGGCAACTCTCAGAGCCATCAGCACATGGGAATCACTACCAAACATTTAATTTTACTGTCCCTGGAATACACAGGTTCAAGAAAGAGGATTTATCTTTGATAACTTGTCTCTGTTAAAAGTTCTGGAGTTGAAGGGACCTGGAAAGCAGTTATTAAGCTGTTTTGGTGAAGTGATTTGAGGATTCAAATAATGCTGAACATAGTAGGCAAACCAGGATCCACCTGTTAAAGGAAAATCAAATGTCAAGAAGAGTTCAAACAAAGCCTATGTCTTAATTCTTATTACTTATGGATATGCAATTACATTTGTGTAGGCAAGACAGGTTTACCATAAATGTGTGCTCAAAAGGCACTCCTGGAGTACTGTTTTCTACCTTATCCTGTTCTTCCTTCCCCTACACCCAACAGGGATTCAACCTAAATAGGTCATGAAATGACTAACTTTGATGTGAACGGTAAACACTTCCTCTTCTACTCTACAAAGTCTATTGGTTAATATTTATAGGGATTGAAAAGGAATATTAAGTTATGTGAGAAGCAGCATATCTATTCTAACAAATACAGGGGACAAATGAAGGGGAAGAGATTGTTGAAGTTTACAAAGACATCAGATCATGAAGAGTCTTGTAAAGACGTTAGATGGCGAAGGAGCTAGTTATTTATGAAAAGAACTCAGTCATTTTAATGAACACATTTCATGAAAGTTTAATACTGTCTTACGTTGTGCATCTTAAATCCCAGGCTCCTGAAACAAGGTGTTTACATGTGAATCTCCACTTTCGATGTTCATCCAACATTGTTGTTAAAAGCATTAACCCTAGCAACTCAAAGAGAAAGCAGAGAGCTTTCAGATGTAGAGCTTCAAAACTTTTGATTTATGCAAGCTTCTTGATTTTAGAAAGTTTTGCTTCGTCTTTGAAAGTGCTGACACAGGGCTTCTGTTGGAACCCAGACTGACGTGGTAAATCATAAAGCTTATCAGAGTTCTGGGATTTTTTTTCTCCCCCCTAAAAATAATGAAGGAAGCATGCAGACAGAGAGTGCAATTGTTATGGTGCCTTAGCGTGTTACAGGGCAGAAATCAGGCAACAGAAGCTCCACTTTCACCAAAGGAGGAAAGCTCTAAGTCTTGCATCCTTCATCTCACCCTCAGTCCTTTTCCACTCTACAACTCTATGGCTATCCCCACATTCCTCACATTTCTCATCTGCTGTCCCTGAGGGTTTTTGGTATTACTCTTCACCTTTCTATTTTTCCACTCTGTTCATGCACAGGGGTTGTTTTCCTCTGTGCTCTGCCAATTGAAGAGGAGATGTTATTTGGCCTAACACTCTGCCTGCCACGTCTTACTGCTTCATGCCTCATCATACCCTAGTTGGAGTAATTTGTGCTGCAGCAGCTTGGAAGATTTTCAGTATGTTTTCCCCTGCCAAATTACCGTTTTCCCTTTCTGATCACCTTTTGTCTCAACCCTCCACTGTTGTGCATATGGAGATGGGGAAGAGTTGTATAATTATACACTAACGTGACAGCATATACATTTGTCAGTTGGTGAGGTGTGCCGTGGACGTGTGCCTTAGTGCACAGGCTGTTCTCAGCAGCACTGCTGAATACAAGTCTTAAGTTATTAGTACTACAGACTGCTTTGAAAGATATCTGTAAACATCAAAATGATAGTAAAAGCAATTTGAGGTATGGGAAGGTAAAAGTAATCCAACCGATATGTTTAGTTCAATCCCTGCTTTGCCATCAATTTCATGTACCTTCTACAGTTTGTGGCTCTAGCTCAGTGTGCCTATAACCTAACTGTCCTCAAGGGCAACCACGTTCATGAATTGCAAGGTGGAAGACAAGCTCAAGATCCATTAAGGAAAAAAAGAAGGCTGAACCTGGGTTTCTTCACATCTTGGGGTACCCCTAACATCCAAGGTAGAGTATAAGGTTGGAAAGTGGGGGTACAAGTACTACAGTGTGCTTTATTTTGAGAGACAGATGGTCATACCAGCCCTCTCTCTAAAAGGATGCTCCAGGTAGGCTGTCTTGGATAGAGGTGGAACCATCCTGGCAGCACCTAAATGCTCATGTAAATCTAGCCATCACTCAGAGCTAGTAGCTCAGAGCTACTAAAGCTAGTACCGGAGACCTGGAAGCTCCTCAGATAGTGTAGCCATAAGAACCAGTTACAGAACCTCCATCACCAACAGGTCCTAATCCTTTGGGGTGGGCTAAGAGGACTTCATAATGCCTAGCAGGTCTAGGAGAGTTATAAATCACATGGTTTACTTTCTGTTTTGATCTCTAGGGGTTGGAAGCAGGATACACGATGCAGTTTGCAATAACTCTACAAGGACCTGGCACAAGTACCAATTTCTTCTGCAGGCAGCCCTTATTTAGTGAATATACATATCTTGTCACAATTTCCGCCTGAGAAGTACACACAGTTTTTGAACGCTGTTGGCCTGCAGAGCTACCCAAAACTGAACAGTCCCATTTTAGTTACTAATAAACACACAAACATGCAGAAGGGTAGGTAGTGCTGGCTGGATGGTTCCCTTGTTATAAGGCAGCTTGAAACAAGACCAGTGTGCAAAATGAAGCTATTTGTGCTGCCCTTGGGAGGAAAGAAATCTTTTCCTTTAGCTCCATGATGCATGTAATACTGGAATTTTGCAGAGAGACATTTCTTTCCCTTGTGCATAAAAATGCCCACAAGAGCTCAAACCAGCTCTGCCACCTGTAAATTGCAAGTATCCATTTTTTATCAGCTGTTCAAACAAAACAGAAATAATAAAAAAAGCCCACTATGTCCTTTGCTCAGAAATGTCTACAACCTCCCCAAATAAACCAGAATTTCTGCTGCTCCCCAATATGGACCATTTGAAATGTTTTCCTTACTTACTCTTTAAGAAGGTAATATGCTTTGGCATGAAGCTGCTCCTGCCCTTCAGGATAAGCCTCTCTCTCTCTCTCTCTCTGACTCAATTATTAAGTATTTTCTGGCATGTTTTGAAATTTAGGGCTTGCTCCTAAGCCAATAGTTTTGCCTGAACTGCTTCTAAGAGTGTATTTGAAAAAGATTTAAACTTTAAAAAGCTTTGTGGCAGAACTCCTCCCATGCAACCATTTTCCTCCTGTGAGAAACAGTTTACTTTTTTGGCCAGCATCAGTATATCAACTTTGCTCTCCTGAGCAGCTCTGGCTGTGAAATTGAGCAAGACTTCATTTCTGCAGAAAAAGGAAATGTATAAATGGACCTCACTGTCCTCTTACAGAGCAAGTCCAGACCCACACCTTGTTGGCCAGCTCAGAGTTGTGGACTCTTCAGCACTGTGCATGTGGCTACAAAATTGCAGGATTCCTTAGCTTGGAGCGGATCCTCAGCATCCCACAGTGGGACTACTGCATTAGTGAGATCAGAGCTCCCTAACCTCACGATCGGCTCTTCAGGAATGATGTGCAGGACGTAGGAGCCCAGGATGACTTCCTCGGTCTGGACACCTGCTGCACTTTGGTCAGGTAGACATTCAAGCCCCTTCCCTGTACTCTAATTTCTGTGTAAGGAAGATAATCTAAACAGGCAAGCAGGGAGTTTTGATGGACTCCAGAAAAGCCTGTATCGCTGCTGATGCTCCATCAGAGAGCTGGCTGCACAGGGCAGCACAGCTTCTCTGAGGCCATCCAGAAGGACAGGATTTGTTTTGCTTTTGGCTATTTTCCTAGCTAATACAGAAAAATCTCTGTGTTATACACACTCTATATTAAGGCACGAAGGAAAAAAGTAATCTTAGCTTATGTTGAGGAGACTTCGGATAGAATGGAAATGCTTATGGCACTGCAAAACAAAATTTCCAGAATCAGAAGGCTTTGTACCATAGCAAGGATATACAGAAGAGAAGCTAAGAAATAATTAAGGAAGCTCTGGCTATGAAACATTTCCCAGCTGGCTACATAGCTACTAAGGGTCAGATCTGAGAGGGAAACAGTTATTTTCTTCATAAGAAGTACCAGGTAAAGGTAATGGACCACGCTAAGTGTTTAAAGATCCTCTCCAGCTCAGCCAAGACTCTAGCTTTTGAACACTCAGCATCATTTCTCCAAGGAAAATAAATTCACCATGTCAAGTCCCTTTCATCAACCCACTTGGTGGAAAGCTGCCTTCTCAACCATGCCCCACTCCATTCTTTGTTTTTCCAAGCTCTCTTACCAAAAGAGCCGCCTCACAACTCACCCTCCTCACTGTAGGTCTCCCAGGAGGACTGGATGATTTTCCCCCCCTATTAAGTCGTTCACCCCAACTGGAAGAAAAGCAATTATCCCTGATGGGACCAAACCCAGTGGTTCTTCCTGGGCCTGTTGTTTTGTGATGGGCCTTGTCTGCAAACACCGCATGGCTTTCCAGCTGTAAAATAATCTCTGCTCAGAAGGGGGAGTGGCACATACTTTGAAGAACAGACGTGAGGCTAAAATGTGTGATCCCCAGGCAGTCATGGAAGAAACAGAAAGTCACATTAATACATCTGGTCTATAAGGATAGTATCGTGTGATTGAAAAGCAGGCAAGAAAAAGTGCAGTTATTATTTTCGTGTAGTATTTGTTAATTGTTTTCCAACTACAGGTAGAAAATCACTTGTCTTGACTTTTTCATACATATCATCACCGTTATAGCAGAATTGCCTTTCTGTGGTCAATTGGATGTTTCTGATTTGCTGAATGGACATTTTCTTATATATTTGCGTTTTTCAGTTTTCGTAGTCAGTTTGTTCCCACAGACTAGATTGAATAGGGGCAGGTTTTGAATGCTTGACTCCTAGCTTTGACCTAGCAAACTACCTGAAAATATGCACTGCATGAAATTTTTGAGTACTCCCCTTCTGAATTAGAGTTAACATGGTTATAATGGAACAAAAATTTAATGCCCTTATTGATACTAAGCATATGCTTCTTTCAGTCAGTGTTGATTAGTCTACTCTGGAAAGAAGAAGATGACATGAATATGAATATTTCCATCCTCCTGTAGAGATTAAAGTGAAGATTTTTAGATGTAATTGGAGATTTTGGTTGCAGAGCAAGAAGCACTGTAAAGGGACTGATTTCTTTTTCTTTTAATTGAAGAATAAAACACCAGCCTCTGGAAAACCAAGTCCTTTGAAATCAAAAGACTGACATTATGAATGACTTCTGGAAAAAGTGATCTGACCATGCGAACAATGCCAGAGCTGGAATCTCAAGTGGTTTATACCAACATTATTGTTTTACTCTACAGTTTACGTTCATAAAGTCCATTTTTATTGACTCTGCACAATTTGTCAATCAGCAAATGGGATCATTCTATAATTGCATACCAGACAAACAGTTCCCTCATAAATGTATTTATACAGTACTTTTATATGCAAATATTTATTTCTGCAGACAAAAAATAAGAAAATGCCACAGTACTTTAATAGCTGCAGAGCAGATTAGAAGGGTGGTTTCCAGGTCAGAAGATGACAAGACTGAGAGCAAGGCAAGGGGACTTGCTTTCAGAGCTGTGTATCTTCCTCTGATATGTCCCATTGTAAGACAAAATTAGATCTAACTCTATGAGCAGCAAGGATGTCAGATTCACAGTAGTATAAGGATACCATTGAGCCAAGGTGGGTCTGTAAGTGCATTGTCAACCCAGCATAAGTAATTTTAGTATTGCTTATGGCAACACAGAACTAACCAATGCTTGCTTCCTTGGTGTGTGAAGGTACCTAGCAACTTCCTAGGCTGTAGGAGCAGTGATAAGTTACGTTGTGGTTTGACAGCTGCAGAAGGAGGTGATCGATTGTTTCTGCGCCAGAGTTGGGGTTGAGTTGTTGTATGGGTACAGAGTTGTAACCGTATACTGGCAAATTTAAACAAACATGGCTGAGATAATCGCGTCTACTATTGTCATGCTTCAGCTGTCCTACTCACAGGTTGCAGCCTACATGAGCTGTAAAACATCACCACATATATACTTCATATAATAATAGATTTATTCCTGGCTGGATAACTCCACTGCATGTTTTACTCCCTTTAACACTAACCTTGTGCTGTTCTTGTTGATCTCTGTTATCACTATGTCATCACCTCTGCCAAAGGAGAGCAGTTGGATGACTTCAGTAGTTCATTTTTTATATCCTTCCAAAGAGAAGGAAATAAAATACATACGTTTTTGGGTTTATTCTCTCACTAGTCTAGAGTTGTACAATATTCTCCAAAAACAGAAAGAAAATGGTGAGTCATGAACATGTCTTAACAGAGGGGATATGGGAGATTGAACTTAGGGGAGGTGAGGAGAGTGTGATTGCAGGAATCATCTAAGTAGGGAAACTTCTATGAAGGTTTGGAGATACCAGAAAATGGAGCTAGAAGTATGGATAGAGTAGAGGGAAAAAACCCTTTATGTTAAAGGGCGTGCAAAGTGCAGAGTCTGGCAGAATCCTGCAGCGAAAGCCTTGTATGTTTGCGGTTGAGGGTGCAAGAGTACATTGATAGAGGTATGAGTAGCAGTTGTTGGTACTTGTGTTAAAAGCTCCAATCACTGCAGGGGTGAAAGTGCAAAGAGAAGAATTAATGGACTTCAGTACTGTCGGTCTCTTCAAATGTTTATGTCATTTTTATCTCAAAAGTTGCAAAAGCAGCAAGCTCCTGTAATGGACATGGAAATCATTGCATACCTGCCTGAGGAAGCATTGCATGGTCCTTTTACAGAGGGATTGTGCATCTACCTGGTATTTTCTGGTTTCTGAGCTGAGCATAACAATAAGTTATAACTAACTAAACAACTGGATAGCTTATAAATTTCGTTTACAACTACCATCACTTTCTAGATCTCAGAACCCATCATAAAGCAGAGGCAGCTACACTGATTTACGGCAGCTAAAGATTTATCCTAGGAATTCAGCCCTACCAGTACCTTTCCATTGACCATGCTTCAAAGAAAGGACCAGAAACTGTAGACAAATCACTCCTGGATTGTTTGAAGTAGCATTTGCTAACCTTCTCAAACCTGTCATTAGAAGGCCCTGGTTTTTGTTGATACAGCTGTAACTAGGGTTTATGTTTAATATGCTTCCCTTTGCTTTTAGACTAAAACATACTAAAATTTTCATCATTTTTCCTGATATTCTTCTTTTTTACACTCTGCACATGAGCAAGACAGTTTAAACACTTAGCCATTTGTGTCTTTTTTCACTTCTCATTGATCTATGTATGATTGCACATTTTTAGCATTGTTTCTTGAAGTGCAGAAATATCAGCAGCCTACAACTTTTTGCATGCTTTTTCTAACCTTTACGATGTTTTGCTAAGGAGTATTCATAGATCAGTGATCAGTTAAATATTCTGGACTACTGATTTATTAATGCAGACAAGCTTGGTTTCTCACTCAGTATGTTAGGAATAACTGGTTTTGGAAATGAGACAGAGAAGCTGTATACAGAGACAGTGTAATAAATTTCTGGTATCCTCGTTTTAGTGGATATAACTGCGTGGCATCCCTGTTACTATAGTGGAAAAGAGATACTGAACTTAGATTTGGGTGTTTGAGGTATATTATTTGAATGATACCAAAAGAAAAGGTTAATTTGTTTTGATTTTCAAATTTGTAATAAAAAATAAAATCTGTCATCTGGTCCATTACTGACTTTTTTTGTCTGCATTGCATCAGCCAGTTCTTGTGTATGGAAGTGTATCTGTGGAAGCAGCATCTCTGTGTAGCTCAAGCATGTGCCCAGAGGTAAGCAGGGAGGTACTGCTTTACCCATGAAGAGTCAGTTTTGGATAGGAAGAGTTCATCCTCATTCTGCTGAAGTCAGCGAATGATGTAACCTTAATATAAAAATTCAAGTAGTAGCAGAAATGCCTAACAAGTGAATTGCAGTATGGCAAAAGACACCTGAGCTCACACTACATATGTTTTCAGTGAGAAAATACCCATTTTGTTAAAACTGCAGTTACAGCAACTTCTCAATTTTATCCACGCTCTTCTTTTTCCCGTTCATTTTACTATCATTTGTCTATTCTGCTTACCTGCCATTTTTCAGTTGGTACTGTCCTGGTTTGGCCCAACCTTAAATGGTGACGGGTATCCAGATTCTGAAAGGATTTTGAAAGGAAAATGCCCATACCATCTGTCTGATCACATTCTGCACAATGAGACACTGTTTGAGCTGGGAATCCTGAACACATCTAAGCAAATACTAGACCTTGAAGCCAGATGGAAAAAGGGCATTATCAATAAAGCCAGGGATGATGTGTACATTTTGAATTAATAAATGTACAGTTCTGGCTTCCCTCAAGAGAACTTAAGGCAGGAGATGTGAATTTTCCTGTGATGAGCTGCAGGTCTCTTCCAACAATTACGATTCTATGATTCTATGATTCTATAATATCTCAGTGCTAAGATCAAAGCTCTGCTGCAGTCTAACGCCTGTGCTTCATTAGCAAACATTAGGTCAACTCTAAACTTGTGCAAAGAAGGACAATGAAAGTGCTAAACTGAATGGCTTTTGATCAAGAGCCATTCCCTACCTTCGTAACCCAAGTTCCCAATTGCAGTATGATTAGCTATGGCAAACCATGTACACCTATAGGTGTAGGAAGTACTAATGAGCACTACACCAATACCACATGGTTGACAATGTAAGCTTGGATGCTGATGTGTCTGAGAGCGTGAAGCTGTTGATGTTGATGTGACTTCATACCCTGCCAGTTAACAAAATGCACTTGCAATCAGCCAGTGAGTTTGTTGGACTGTTTTTGCTTTAGTTGACCTTGCCCTGACAAACAATGCAAATGCCAGTCTGGTGAAGGTTTGCTCTCTTTTCTGCTCCTGCTCAGTCCCCTGAAGGGTCAAAGTTGCAGAGGATGGTGTGTGGACACAAAACTGCATTTGCAGCTCAGTGAAGTCAGAAGAGAGATGCTCAGCCTCTTTGTGGCTGTCGGTTCAAGCTGTAAGCTCAGCTTTGCTTTGCCTGAAGGATGTACTTAGCCAGCTAAAACCCCAGTGAAAAAGTCCTCTCTCTGTAACATGCATTTGAATCTCCACAAGAAGGGCTTTCTGTGGTCTAACAGCAGACTTTGGTCTCAACACAGGTTATCTGGATGAGCCTGGTATGTAGATGTCAGATCTGGTAGTCCCTTCTGGCTTGAATCTCTGAAAGTGAGGTAGTGAATTGTCGGTCTCTTTGGTTGCAAAGTCAGATATCGCTCTGGTGGAGAGACCAAGAAAGCTTCTGCACAGGCTGACTGCTGCCAGTCATACTGACAGCTGCCACAGCCTGTCCAGAGCCTTGTCACTACAGATCTGGGTTATTACTGGGGTACGACTCATGTGATAGAAAATGGCCTCGGTATGTATATGTATATTCATAGCACAATATCTGCAATCCAAAGTCTGTCTTTCATTAATTTCCTAGAAAAGCCAAATAGAGGTTTGGGTTTCTTTTTTGCCCATGTGGTAGAGCTTCAGGGACTTTCAGGGCAGTCCAGAGCAGACACAGAATAGGTGCTGCGGTCCTCTGAAAAGCCACCGTGCTGTCTTAGTAGAAGATCCCAACTGTCTGTGTTGGCAAGACCAGAGTGACACCAGAGCTGCTAAGGCAGAAAGCTGGGTCCTATCAGCTGCCAAAATCACCACCTCTTTTGGTTACCTCTTATTTCAGGAAGATGCCAGCAGCTTGTGCACAAATAGGTGAACGACCCGAGCAGTTGGTCCTTGTAATTCTGGCTGCTCTCCTGCTACTTCAGTAGGATGTGAGTTCCAGCTTCATTTCAGGGAAGCATTGCCTCAGCCAAGCCACCTAGTCATCCCTGAGCACGTTTTGGCTGGAGGAAAGCTGCCATGTTAATAGGCTAAATATGGGGTTTATTTCAAGTACACTCAGATGGAAATGTATCTCTTGTGTCTCAGTTGTGTGACAGTGACTCAGAATGCCCCAAGGCGTGAACTGGAGAAGCCGGTGTCCAGTAGGAAGGGGCTTGCACTGACTCCACGTAGAGGAAAAGTGCCCCATTGAGGTGAAACGGGGACAGGCATCTTTCTGAAAGGCCCTAAAGGACTGGTTTACGTTGTGGCATGGCAATGGAAGGAGGAACTGATAGCTTTTCCTTAAATGAAATTGCATAAAGGGAAACTTTTTTGAGGTGAGAGTAATATTTTTACTTGTGTCTCTTTCTTTGCCCTGTGTGCTGAACAGTGGTTGGAAAGAAGTTACTAAAACCATTCATTTATCTTGCTAATATGATGACTTCCTCTTTTTTTTTTTTTTTTTTTATTTTTAGGGGATATATGCAGAGCACAAAAAAAACATCCCTCCTTTCTGGGCAGTACACATAGGCTGCAGCTGACGCAGGGGCTTAAATGTTTCAGAATGGTATTCAATGATGCTAAGACCAAGAGTAATTTTCTATTATTTAATATTAATTACATCTTCTGTAACTGTACATATTGTGTGCATCTTCTGGGCCACTGTATATGGAGAGAATGAAGCCCCACTAGAATCAATCCTTCACAAACTGAAAGGTCCTTATAACAAGGACTTGACCACTTTTCAAAAAAGCTGTGAAATATTACCATATCTTATTTTTGACACTGTGATCACATTTTCCTAGTACCAAGCAAAGAAAAAGGCAAATTACTCCAGAAAAAAGAATAAACCATTTTGCTTTTGTATACATAGAAAGGGTTGTCAAGTACGCAAGAAAAGCTAGACATTACCAGGAATTTCAAGGGTTATGCTACAAAAGGCAAACCTAAAAACTGCTTAGTAATCATAGATGTAATGTCTTGTGTGCATGTAGACATGTGTAAATTGAATACAATGATAGAATAGATGTTGGTGGCTCACCATTATAATCAAATGCAATTTTTTTATTAAAAACTTGTATACTATGTGTTCAAAGTAAAACCAGAATAAAACAGGATCTCCAAAAATACCTCATTGCTGTCAAAGCTTCAGGCTCTCAAAAGAAGCTGTAAGGTTTTTCAAGTGGAAGTTGCTTTGCAATGAATGCTCTGTAAAAGCACTGGTTTTCAAGCATTCACCCAAATATTACCTATGAATTCTCTACACATTTTTTCCTGAACACCAATGGACTTTGTAAGGCAGAAAGAAGCAATTAAAAATCTCTCTGTGATGTACTTATGCTTATCCAAACTAATCTCAAACTAATCTTGAATTTTACACTCTGCAGAGTGGGAAAAGCAAACTGTAAAAAGAAATAACAGCTCCAGACCAGAGGCTTCTGTTTCCTCAAATCTCCCATTGTTAGAACTGGGTTTAGGGAGGATGGGAGAGATCTATAGCCCTTAACAGCACATTAAATTATCCCATTAGGCTAAAGTGTAGAAACGTGACCTGTTACGCTTCTATTTTTATTATGGCCATCTTTACGCCTGGAAGGATGATATGTGAGCTGCAGAAATACCAGCCTAAGAGCTGTAACAAATTATTGCAAATAAAGGGGCTTCTGAAGAGCTAAGAAAGCTCTTAATGACAGCTTCTTCTCTAAATAGGGGTCAGGCTCCTGTTTGGATGTCAACAGCATAACTAACACTCTGAACGGTGGCTTTTTGTTGTTGATCTACAGGCAGCCTTAGAAACATCCTGAAATCTCTGTATCAAGGCTGTTGTTTTTGTGTGGTGTTGATCAATAATCATGACCAATGCTCCTCTCTACTGTGATCTACGAAAATATCACAAAAGGACTGCAGCACAGCTACTGCCCTCTGCCAAGATGCAAAGGCAGAAAAACTTGGCATCAGGTCTATGTGGCAGGATAAAGCCTTCCATTAGTCCTAATGTGAAAAGAAAGGGAGACTCCTAAAGTTTTTAAGGCCACCCTTGTGCCCAATTCCCATTGCTAGTTATAGAAGAAAGGCTATTTGAATGCTTTATTTGGCACTGAAATCAAGTGCAAATGAAGTGCTTAACAAGTAAGCACTTCAACCTTAGAAGGCATGTCTGGACATCTTCCAGTTATGCTGCGGCAGTATGTTTGATTTAATTACTGTTATTCCATGTCATTTACCTTTTTCGTAAAGACAGGTCACAGCTTTTTCTTCCTCCATACTTCCGAAGCACTGCTTTTCAAGGATCTTGTCTTAAAAGAAGTTGCACAGAAAAACTAAACCTTCCTAAAGCTATT
Organism: Cariama cristata; assembly: GCF_000690535.1. Taxonomy (NCBI): domain Eukaryota; kingdom Metazoa; phylum Chordata; class Aves; order Cariamiformes; family Cariamidae; genus Cariama; species Cariama cristata. Next base: position 15,043 of record NW_009615900.1, read on the forward strand.
AATCAATATAATTTATTCTCTAAGTGCTCTAGCAATATTAATTAGTGCCATCTATCTTTTGTTATTGTTACTGAGATACACTTGTTCTTGGAAAAGTAAAAGCCTTTCTGCAGTTGAAGACAGCTGGTGTTTTATTGGTAGCATTAAAATTGCACCTAAAGGCTTCAAGCAGAACTTGTGGCCCCAGTTTGTTCTGCTCCACGCTGCTCTAAGTAGGATGGGAAATAGTTTTTCTAGCTTGTGAACATTGCTGGCGGGACAAATATTTTTGCTATTCTGCATCAGGTTGTAATTGAGTTATTTGTAATTTCCATTCAAAAATGTCCTATTTTTTCATTTGGATGACACATTGAGTTCCAGAAATTGATTCTTTTTATATATTTCTCTGCCATGTTAAAGGCAGGTTTAGTACATGGAAATCATTCCTCACGAAGGTGCTCTTCCGCAACAATCATGTCATAGATCAGCCTCCTTTTTGATAAGTGAATCAGGCAGATTCCTGTAAGTATCTCATCTTAATGGCTTTTCTACAGCCCCTAAATGCTATCATCTGATGTGTCCTTGATGTATTCTCTCCAGTTTTTCTACAAACTTTTTGATTAAAACACAGATTCCCAGAAAGCAGCACTCGAACCTGATCTCCGTGGCTTATGCAGAGACTGGTGCAACCTGTGCCCGGTGGGTCACAAGGACTCCATCCCATCAAGGAAAACGCTGCACATCTATCTTCTGGCAGAAAGTGGTAGGGGATGCCACAACCATGAAAGAAAGCAGAGGTCAGGAAGACCCATGGTGTGATTTGCTTGTCACAGAGGATTGTAACCCTGAGAATTTCTGGCCAAGAAAAGGAAGGCAAGGGTAAAAAACATTACTTCAATGCATGGTCACTTTGTGATGGCATGGATGTGGGCAGCAGCATGCACTTGCAGAAGGGTAAGAAAATGAACTCCCTGTGGGCTCCAATATCTCTACCAGAATGGGAGCTCAGTAGGGGCAAGACCCTGTCCTGGCTGGTCCTGTCCAACCCTGCAGTGGAGAGCAGAAATTTCCCCCTCTTTTCTCTGCCATATTCCAGTGCAGCTTTGAGCTTTGGATGACAGGCAGGGATCTATAAATGCCATCTGTGGCTTTCAGTTGCATGGGATGGGGTCTGAAACCTTACATGAATGCTGGGGAAGGCTGGTGAGAATATAATGCTGCTATAGCAGCAGCATCCAAGCATGGCAGAATGATGAAGGGACCCATCCTGTGCTCTGGGAAGGAGCCTGGAGGTGAAAATCAGAGAAGTTTAGAACAGCAAAAAGATATTCCAAGTGTTGCAGAAGCTGATGGTTATGTCTGTCACTGCTGTGCTTTGCTGGTTGGTAAAAGAGCAAGTACTTTTTTTTTTTTAACTGGAAAGCACATCCTGTCAAATATCAAAACTTTGCAAGAAAAATTATTTTGATGCACATCTCAGTCCCTCTGCAGTTGAAAGAGGTTTTGTAGTTTTTGAAGTCTTTTGGGTTTGTGTTCCAGTTCAAAAAGATTGGACATTTTAGAAAGTAAGTGAATTTGTACAAAAAAGATTTGTGTTTTTGTTTGGAGTTTTAAAAAGGCAAAGTCAACCCCAAATTTTCAACTAGCCTTTCTAATTACTTTTTTCTTCCAGATAATTAGTTTGCAAAAGCCCTAAAACTAAAGCAAATAAACAAAAAATTCAAGGCTGAATTTTAAACTTGATTGGAAAGACGAACATTTAAAATTCTGTAGTACGATAAATCCAATGAACATCATATGTCCAGTTGTAATTGCTGCCTTTTGTTCTTCCCACATCCCTCCCTTGGGATTTGCACTGTTTCTCATTTGTGCCTCCATCTTACAGCAACTGTATGTCTCCTTATCAGGGGTTATACTTCTCTGGGTTTCTGGTACAACAGAAATCCAAGACTAGCATCCTTCAGATACTATTCATCTCTGTGTTTGACAGGTAGCCTGAATCTGGAGAGACCTCGGCTCGTCTCTTTCCTGACCTACTCAGCGAATAGTTCAGGCTTTATGCACAGTGTATCGGTGATGGGGCCACATGGGCAATGGATGCACTGCAATGTAGCAGTTAAACTTGTCCATACATCTCAGACAAGGCGTGGCAGATGAGGAGGAACAGGGCTTGATGTTAAAGTCACTCAAGTCAATTGCAAATCTGCAGTTAGGTTCAGCAGTGAGGACCCCAGGACAGACCCCATAACATGAGCATGGATGCATAACAAAGATGTTGAGACAACTTATCACCCCAAAATAAAATGGGGAAATACCTTCTCCAAATGACAGCTTCCACAAGTCAACCGAAGAATACCTAGAGGTCTATGTACAGAGCAGGAGTTGCCCCAACCATGTAGCAGGTTGCAGCAACATGGCAGTTTCATCTCTTTCTCACATTAGTTTTAACTTTTTAATTTCTGTTGCTACCCCAGCTTTGAGAGTTGCCCTGAGGAAACATGTCCTGCAGATGAGTCTCTGAAGGAGCAGGTGGAAAGAGCAGATCTCTAGGTATAACCTCAAATTGAGCCTAATTCTCTTAATCAGAATGGGTTCTGTCAATGCCAGGCTTTTAAAAACTCTGGGCACACTGCAATCATCCAGCTAAACACTGTAAACTGACGTTCACAGAAATCTGTCCTTGGCTTGGGCCCTGCTCCTTCTTCAGTGACAACAACCAAGGACTGGCGGTTGCAGCTCCAGGTGGAGGAAGTCTGCATGTTCCTCTCCTTACCTCAATGAGCTACTGTGTGGGTACTTGTGGTGAATGTTAAACACAGGCTTTCTTACCCTTGCTTTGTGAAAACATAAATCCTGCAAACTGCAAATTGGTTTAATGGATACTAAGAGCTGGAGAGGCAATGTAGCCTGCACAATTTATTGCTATAGCTAATTACAGAGAGTGTACACATGCAGCGTGTTACAAAGAAAGAAACATATACAAGTGCACACATGTACAACGCATCTCTAAATCCTCCTTCTAATGAAAGCTCTAAAAGAAATCTCCTGAAGTACTTCTAACCAAAGTCTTTGAAAAAGCAATCCAATCTTAACATAGTTAGTATCCTCCCAAAGTAACCTTTTACGGCCAGCTTAAAAGTATTTGCCTCAGTGTCAGCACTTATATTTAAATACTCTGAACATTTTGAGCCATAAATTCTAAAATCCTTTAGACAAGGTGGAAACTTAATATTCTAATTGGTCACTGTAGGAAAGAGGGAAGCTTCACCAATAGCTTGCTACAAAAGAATTGGCGTTAGTTATGTCAATCAGAAATTGTCTCTAGTGCTCCTCACTCACGCACAGGATTTGTTTAGTCCTAAAGTTACCAAGCCTTCCTTCTTCCACTGAAAATGGTGAAACTTAAGTGATCGGCAAATACCCATTTCATCCTGCTGCATTTTTTGACCGCAGACTGACGTTCTTTAATTAGCTTTTAAATTAAACATTTGCTTCCCTGATGTCAACAGTTCTACAACATGTAGAATTAGTCAAATTAATTAGTCAAATTAGCAACAGGCAAAATCATCGTGCTAAGATGTAGAAGCCATTTATGGGCCAGATCCAAATCTCAATTAACTTAATTACAGCGTTAGCATTTACTTCAACTTACCTCAATCCATCCCCGCGTTTGGTTTAGGACCAGTTTCCCTTCTGGGCTTTGGCACTGCCTTGCTGGCTGGACAGCTGCACAAAAAGGAGGGAACGCGTGCTGAGCCTTTCCAAAAGAGCTGCAAGAGGTATTCCTCCGTGTCTGCAGAGCTCCTGGCACCATCCTTGTCTCTGCAGAGGGAGAGGTAGAGTCTGCCTGGGGCAGAGCTCCCAGCTCTCAGCCACCTTGCTGTCGTGGGCACCTGCTGGGGCAGGGCAGGAGACCTGCGGAGCAGTGTGCTGAGTGGAGGGATGGACATGTGGCCAAAAATGTGTTTGGGAAGGTGATCGGTGCTGGGAAAGGAACGTGGGTGCTGCTGGTGGCCGACGGTGGCTTCCCTGCCAAATTCTGCTCCTCTCATTGGGGTGGGCAGACCTGGGAAGCCGCCTCTTCTGCTGTGCAGGTGCTCCTGCTGCTGCAGCACCACTCCCCGGGGCAGGGTTGTGTCTGAACCCCCTCAAACATTGCTCAGATTCATCCAACTGCTCTAGGGAATCCTGCCCACTTGCAACAGCCCTCAGTGTGGGACAGCAGTAATTGGATTGTTGTTCGAGAAATGATGCATTTATGCAGCTGTTGTTGGAGCTCCCCTAAAATACAGTTCAGTCTCTTTAAACTTCAGAGGAACTTGACCTTTCAAGCTTTGTACCCAAGTGATTCACTAACATCCTGGGGCACAAAAAGGACATATGCTCCTATTTTCAAATTAACAGTCTCGCTATGGCTAAAACCAGCAAGCAATTCCTTCCGGCAGCTGGATCTCCACCTGAAGTTATTGCTGGCTGGTTGCACAGCTGGAAAAACAGTTTGACTGTGACTTTGCTTTGTTACAGGTAAACCAAAGAGCTGCTGTCATCATGCTCCAAGGACTGCATTGTAAGGGTAGCAAATGTGAAAGGAAGTTGTCAGTCAGGGGGAGCAGGATGACAAATCTGAGCAGCAAAAGTTAGCTGCAGCTTGGAAGAAAAGGACGGGATCAATATCGTTACTCTGAAGAATTTCATCCACCATCTGCTTTCTCCTCCCTTCCAAACTCTTCATCTCTGTGACCTTTTTTAGTTCTTTTCTCACTTTCTTTTCTACCTGTTTTCCTCGATCAAGTCAGTTTATTACAGAGATAATTATTGTCATCAATAAAGCAGCGCTTCAACACATACTAATCCCCACAAAAGACTGAAGCAGAAAGTAATGAAGGAATGGGATAAGGTGTTCAGGACAGCACAGTGCGGGCAGGGACTAACACTGCATGAAACCAATTCCTGGAGACAATACCTCAGAAAGCCCAAAGCTCCTGTACACGTAGTCCATCAGCAGCCTGGCGTCCAGAAAGCCCACACTGAGAAGTTCCTTCTGCTTCAGCTGCTATTGACTGCAAAAAGTCTTGCCGCCCTTCCCGTATGCCTCCTCCTTCATGGAAATGAAGAAACAGCTTTAGGCCGAGAAAAAAGACACTGCTTGTCCTCTTTAAAGCTGGGGTTGGATGTTTTTTCAGGCACATAGGGCAGACTGTCAAATGGATCTTGGCTTCAACATATGGAAATAAATGCTTAATACAATTTCAGAAGCAAAGTCACCCATCAATGAGTGACTCGATACTTTTGAAAATCAAGTGCTTACTTTCTGCTGGAGTCAAGTGAATTCAGATACGAATTGCTCAAAATTTGTATTGCCCAGACTAGTCTGGCTTCTATTGTACCAGGTGTTGTGTGTGAATCACATGACAAAATTCAGCCCCTGCCAGAAATTTCTTACAACATCAAAGATCAGTCTTAGCAGAATAATGGTGAGACTGAAGATGCTGAGGGGCAGGTGTTGGGTAGCACAAGCGTAGTAGGATGTGTCCTAAATCTATCAGATCAGGCCTCCAGCCTTTTGGTAATAATCGTAACCTGCACCGATCTAAACCAACAGCTCATTAACATCAGAGTCAGCATTTTGCTTCTTTGTGCAGTTGGAGGACCAAGTGTGGCTCTATTATTTCCAGCTGAGAGTTGCCCTGACATGAGTGAAAAATTGGTAAGCCAATGGTGGAGCAAGCTCTGGGTCCCTAACCATGGAAACCGCAGCTCTTTTTGCCAGCTATTTACACTGACATGTAAGAGAGAAATTTGCTCTGGGAGAAAACCTTTGCAAGCTACTTGCCTCCAACAGTTTGCTCTTTGTAAACCTACTGCAACTATAGACTCACACAGAAGCCATTTCAGATAGGTATACTGCTCATCTGTGTCATAAATGATTTATGGCCAGTTGCACAATGAAGCAGGAACTGGGGGAACTGTAGATGAACTCAAGTTTCTAGGCTGAGTCTATGGGAAGATCAAAAAAGATGTCATGAACAATTACAGTGTCTGACTGGGACCACGGAAATTGTGAGAGTGGAAGAAAAGGAAGAAAAGATGCTCCACCACTGTGTCCTTATATTTGCCCCTCTATGGGCTGTTTCTTTAACCTCAGCCAGTGAAAATCAGGGTCTTCTGTTGCCTTCAGCTGCGTAAGGTCAGTTGCAAACAAGTAAGAAACTGACTCTCTTATTTAAGGAAAAAGCAGGGAAAGGACCTGGAAAGTGGGTGTCTGAGGTCTTTTGGAAATGGCTCTGCTCATCTTTTTCCTGACGTTGTTCACAGCATCAAACAGTGCTCTGCTTTTGTCTGGAAGCAGATTTCAAAATGAATGACAGGGTAACTGCTCTCTGGCAAAGTCTGTGTTGTAAAGTTCAAGGGCATACTACTGTTTTCTCCTAGGTAAAATACTTCAGCAATTTGGAGATTTGTTACTGGTGCCAGAGTGAAAAAAAAAAATGCAGTAGCCTGACAGTTCAGTACCAGCAACAGGTTTGACAGTTGTCTGTGAAAGAAAATAATGAAGGTTATGTTTTCTCCATGGCTGAGTCTAAGCCCACCAAAAGGCTCTAAATGCTTGACCAACAGACACCAGGGTTGGCACTGCAGACAAAGGACTTTACTGGCATCAGAAATCACACCAGAGTGAATGGGAAAACAGATAGCTGTAATACTACCCTGTGGCTGCTTGCAAGATCAAGGCTCACCATCTGCACAGAGCAGCTTTAAAACTCTTATCGATCTGCTGTGTCCTTGCCACCTTTCTATGCCCTTGCTTATCAAGGGGAGCACAGCCATTTCAACACCCCAACGCACTCTCATTGAAAATCTATGGTGATGGTTATGGGTCACCAGGCTGATACAGCGGGCCTCTCACAGTGCACCGTGAATCTCACTGGTGGCATTTCTGTCAGTTCAAGAGCATTCGTTGCTGACGGATGGAGCGCAGGTTCTTGAAGTGGGCATTGCTGAACCTGCGTCCTGCTCAAGGCAGCAAAAACTGCAGAGACAATGGCTTCACTGAAGGAAGCACGCATGCCTTATGTGCTGCTGGAAGAGAGAAAAATTTCTGCAGTGCATTTGTATAAAGTCAAACCTTTGGCAAGTCTCAATGGAGTGGAAAGAAACAGTCTGACTCATATTGTTCCCCCCGCAGTGCTGCATCATTTTACACACACACAGAGAATACGTGCAAGTAACATTTTCTAGTGGAGCCACATTTATTTCCAATCACAAAAAGCTTGCAAGTGATGCTGAGATAAGGATAGGCATTATAATAGAAAAATAGCACAGACCCTCAGTACTGACTCCAAAATACAAGTCACATCTCTGTGGAAGGATTTTCTGAAGTCCACTGCAGTTAGGGTCTCCTTTCAAACACCTCCGTTAACATGTGGACTGAGAAGCGTCAGACTTTCACAGCAATTCCCATTTGCTGCAGAGCCAGTCTGCAGAACAGCTGAAACATACATACGTTGTGCATTGCTGTTTCCTTCCCCAAATCCGTCTCCAAGGGGCTGGCAACAAACCTGAAACTATGGAATAGCAGTGCATTACTTTTTTTTCCCAGATGCCACTCCCAAATCCTTCTGTGGAGAGCTGCATCCTTTTGCAGCATCTGTCTCTAAACTGTTCAAGCTGAACTATATTTGGGACAGTGAAAGCTTTGTTATTTTGTCCAAGGAACACCCAGGCATTAGGACAAAGAGCTCAGCTAACAGAGTGCGAGTTACTTCTTACTGAAGCTCATGGAACAAGAACAGTTTTACTGCTGCGGTAGCCCTGTATTCCCCATGTCCAGCCACTGTCTAGAAACACCCACAAGTAATTCTCTTCCCATGCAGTGAAGAGCAGACAGAGCTTGCCAGGCTCTCTACCCAACTTCTCACCCTGGATGCCTCTGAGAAGTCCATCCAGGTGTGCAGTGCTGAGTGGGATGCAGAGGCTATGGCAGGATCCTAGTAGAAAAAACTAAGACTGCAGGTTTTTTTCCCCTCTTTCTCTGATCTTGATGGGTTCGCTAGCACCTCCATGGAGAAGGGGGCTGATTGTACTTACTCTCTGCAACATGGGAATCGTGCACAGAGGGAACTCTCAACTCTGACTTTTCCTGGAGCTTTTCCTGAGATGTAACTTGTCAGAGCTTTCTGCTCACAGTTTGACTTTGCAATCAGTTTATTTACATTATGAATATCTTTCCTTACCTTGAAGAGCTTCGGGTCCCCTACTGTAATTATTGTTGTCCAGACTAATTAAGCAGAATGGTGAGCCATTCCCCAGTGATGGTCCCAAACATGTTGCAGTACCACTACCTGAGGGATTGCTGTAGACTTTGGTATCTGTGTTTCCACAAGGGCAGGGTAATAAATCATGTTGGGGAGATGCTTCTTGGGACTCACAGCAAGGGATGCCTCTGCTGTCGCCACTGCCAGGACAGGTCGCAGGCCAGCTGTTCGGAGGTTGCAGAGACTGGAGCTCTGAGCATCCACGCTGCTTCCCAGGTGGGTTTGTGCAGCCAGTGGTGAGCTGCTGTGATTGCATGAATACCAAGGGACTGGCAGACATAGCTTTGGTGTCGCAGGAGGCAAGGGCACACAGCGTGCCGGCAGGTGCGGGCTGAAGCCACAGACCGGTGCTTACCCCCACCATAAGCAAGTGTCCAGCCACTGCCTGCAGAGACTGTCTGCATGGATGTTGCTGCTTTACTGCAGAGGCAGGGCTGAAATGGTACCCGAAGGCCTTCTCTGCTTCATGTGCAAATTGTGTCATGAGTTACAACTTCTCCTGGGGAACAGAGAGGCACCTTTTTGCTATATAGTGATTGACAGATCCCAGTTGTGTCATCTTTGAATTTTAGTTGCTGCATTTATTTTTAAGAATTTGAGCCTTTGATATTTTGCCCAGCACAAAAAATCAGAACACATCCATTTCATCCTTGCAGTGAACTGAATTACCCCTCACAACAAGAGATGAGACATAACAGTTACAATGGATGGTGAGCAAGAACAGCTACTCCCTTTATCTGAAATGAAAAAGTTGAAATATCGTTGCAATCAGCATCCAAAGAAGGTACCCATTTTCAGGCATTCTTTTCAACTCCCATTTATTTTAAAAAAGGAAAAACCTCCAGTTCCTTGTTTAGTATTAAAAAAAAAAAAGAATTTTTGTGCCAAGTGAGAAATCCAAATTCCAAGCACTGTAATTTTAAAAAGAACAGATCATCTGGCTGTAAAGTCAAGGCCAGCCTCCTATAAATCTCGCACACATCCATGTTTGAAGCCTACTGGTTGCCATGGTTACTATGACTGCTAGTCTTATTTATAGCCCTGTGCTATATATATAACTCTTTCCAGAAACCATAAAAGGGGTAGCTGACTGTGAAGGAATCAGGGAACTGCACATTAAAAAAGAGACATAGAGGGGGAAAAAAATCTAATTAAAGAGGGGCTGCTGAGGTTAGATGTTGGCTTTTGCAGCGTGGGGCTGTGACACCATCCTCACATCAGAGCATGCAGGAGGGATGCAGGTGGCCTTGTGGGTCCTTCACCCGGAGCCTGCCCAAAGGACACCCATGGCGAGGGAAAACTGGGGTGCTGCTCAGCATCCCTGCAGATCTCTGTGGTAGGATTTCCCAGTGCTGGTCCACGTTCCTGAGGGACAGAAAATGGATGGCAATGAAGGTGGGAGAAGGGCTGGGGACAGACACTGACAACCTGCGATGTCAGCGCCCGCCAACTCTGCGCCCCAGAGACGGGCAACTGCAGGTGTCTGCACCGAAGCCAGACACATTGCCTACCTCTCCCAGGAAGACCGTATTTGGCTTTTCTTCCTCTCTGAAGCAGACTATAACATACATGTGTGGAGTCATATATGTGTGTGTATGTGTGTGTGTATATATATATGTATATAAAAAATGTGTTATGATGAATATACATTTTGTTAGGAGGAGAGAAAAAAAAATGGAGTCAGCAGCAACATTTACACAGGGACTGCCTTGTAATGAGGGATAAAGACAAGCCTGCAGGTCTGTAGGAAAGAGAAAGACAGAGAAAGAGAGTTGGGAGAGAGAGAGAGAAGGACGAAAGGAAGGAAGGAAGGAAGGAAGGAGAGAAAGAACAAAAGAGAAAGAGAAAGAAAGAGAAAGAAAGAAAGAGAAAGAGAAGGAGAAAGAGAAAGAAAGAGAAAGAGGACAAAGAGAAAGAGAAAGAGAAAGAGAAAGAGAAAGAGAAAGAGAAAGAGAAAAGGAGGAAGGGAGGCGGATGGAATGGAAGGAGGGAAGGAGCTAAGGGACAGAGGAAGGGATGATGTTTTAATAAAATGCTTCCCCAGTTTTTAATCTAATTCTGCTTCCAAGTTGCTGCCCAGGTCAGCTGTCAGCCCCAAGGGTAGCTTCAGCCACCCAAGGGTAGGTCGATAACATAAATAGAAAATGTAAAGGTGAAAGCCTTGAAAATGGGAAACAACAATCTTGAGATCTGAAATGCAAAGCAACAAGAAAAAAGAAAATTTATTAAAAATAATGGACATCACGGGCTTAAATGGTGTCTCCTGTGAAAAAATCAGGATTGATAATACGGGTACATTTACAAGAAAAAATTCTGAGGAGGCAAGGTCTGCTCAGACTACAGCTGAGCTGAAACCTCTTTGGGAAGCAACTGAAAATGAGGTCAGATTACCTTTCATAAGAGTATGCACCACAGTTTCAAGACCGTTGTTTTAATAGTGAGTAGTTTGCTGATTAAGGACCTATGGGAATGAATGGAAACTGATGCCCATAGAAAAAATTGGCTAAAGTCTGACCTAAACAAGAAAGGTGAGGTATTCTGTGACTCTTCTGATGACATTGAGATATCCTTTTCACTAACTGTATGAACCTTAACTGGCATTGGTTCTGAAAAAGTGTTCACTTAAAATATTTTAAAATACATTATTTAAACTTATTTTCAAAATTTCAGTTATAAATGTTGTCTGCTTAGCTGCCTGTGGAACTGTAAAGACAGGAAATTCAAAGCTCTTAGACCATTTTGATGGGGAAAAACAAGCAAGCAGACAAGAAAACCTCCTTGTGAACAAGCATTTAATAAGACAATCCCTGGTGTGGGAACACTGGTGTACTTGGAAATCATTCACCACTTCATTTTCAGTCCCCTCTTCCTCTTTGTTGATGCCTACAGGCTGAGATTGAATTTAGTCCATTATTGGGAGTACAGGTAGGTTTAGTGAGGGAGTAGGGAAAAAACCACCCCCCAAAACAACACAAAAAGGGGAAAAGAACATGAAGAAGGGACAAACCAGAATTAGGTCCTGTTCTCCTCACTCATTTTGAAGAAATTTTTCCAAAAAAGCAAAATATTTTCCCTCTTAATTCACATACGCTAGAAACTGAATGTCCCAATAAAAGGCTATGGATGCATAGTGATTGAGCTTCAGTATGAATTATAATGTCACAGCTGTGCTCTACAGAGATTTTGCCCCTCAGCAGCAAGTTATGCCACTCCTGTAAAGAAGCAGTCATCACAATATCAATATACTTCTGCTGTTTTCTGCAAATTGCTAGATGGCCTAATGCCACTGTGAGCTTTTCTACTATTATTTTTCTTTGTATTGATTAAATGTAAATTATTGAGGAAAGTAACTGAGGAAATTGCAAGGTGGTGGATATGAAGATCTCTGTAACTAGAGGGTCTCTGTCACTGAATGTTATACTTCTGACCTGATAATTTGATATAATGTCTACAGTCCAGGATACTCCTCTAGGAGTCTATTATTTAGGATCTAATTTGTTTAAATGTCCAGCCAGGCACACTTGAGAGGGAGTGGGAAAATCCATTTGCCAAAAGAACAGATTAATCTTGAGGTGACAGCAACCAGAAGAATGTTTGCACTCAGTTATACCTGTGAAAGAAAAGAGAGGAGGGGAAATCACTGAAGCTGGAATTCAGATGACTTTACATCAATCTATCTAAGTTGATTTTTTTTTCATTTTTATTTTTACAGGGACACTCTGTGGGAAGTAATATTCCAATAGAATTCTATGGAAAAGTGATTACTGTAGCAACTATTCTAAAACGTATTGACTTTTTGATAATGAATGGTGTTTTGCTTTACATTTTGAGTTGCATATGTATGAGCTCTTCTCATCTCCACAATTCCAATTATAAAAGAAGGTGGACTTGTTATTGAATCCTTGAGGGAGCAAGGTGCCTCTTCTTCAAGAATCTGTGCAGCAAAACTCTGATCCCAACCCTGCAAACATGGATCACACCTCTCCTCTTGGGCCATAGGGTTTCTTCCTTTCATGCTAGTGTAACCCTCTGACTTTTTAAACTTGTCCACAAAAACATGTATATTAAAAAATTTGGTGCTGCTAGACATTATCTGGAATGCTGGATCACCTCTAGCAGTGGGAGGCCGTTGACCAGTATGGTTGAGATTGCATTTCCATTCCATGTTTGTCCCTTTATTGCAGAATGTAGAAAAAACAGAAGTGATGATGCAGATGTAACCAGCTGTTAACAGTAATGTCACAACCTACGGGCTTCAGGTGCTTGCTACCCAGTAGCTCAGACCTGGATTTAGATGTTGGAGGCAGGAAGACAGAGAAGGGCTTAGCTATGTGAGCAAGCAATTCTCATTTTACTGAGAAGGACCTAGGAACATACTGCTTTCTGTAAAATCTGAGGTGTTAAGTCAGAGTCTGAAATAAAATCTCATTAGATATTTTGGCCTCATAATGAAAGACTACTAATAAAATTTGTGAATTCTACCTTTTAGAATGAACAGCAGTGTTCAATACCCATACAATAAAACTTATACATAAAATCTCAATAATGTTCAATGAAGACTTAACTATCAGACTGCTGAGATGTCTTTTAACATTCCTCCTGTTTTTGATCAGGAGTTAGATTAGGCAGCTTTGAGATACAAAAGTTCAAATGCAAAAAAAGAATGTGGTGAGTGTGTTTAAGTTTTATAATGCAACAGCTGTAGGTTATTTAACCTGTAACACGAGTGTTTTTCTATTTTCTTGCTTTGGAGCCAGAAGAACTTTTGCATTTTGCTATAGTCTTCTCAGTACTACATGCCAAGAAAGTAACTTTGCCTTCTCACTGTTCTTCTTGGAATCTTCCCATTTATATCTCTGTATCAAGCTCTCAGCTTACCTGGACCTTCTCTGTTTTGCAGCTCTAAAGGTTTCCACTTGGTCCTCAGAGTGGAGCATTCCAGATAAGTTGAACAGAAAACTAGTCTTGTTGCTCTCCAACAAAACCTTTTTAACAAAGCATAACACAGTGTAAACACTTAACATCTGTCATGGTCAGCTCCAAGACTGAAAAACAGACAGGCGTGCACCATTTCAAACACTATGAAAGCAATCACGTAGTAAAACGAGGTATATTACCAGCAAATCTAAAATAAGCATTAAACCACTCAAATACTATTATAAGCAGACAACAGTACGTGAAGAAAACCTGCATGTAAATGTAATTTCTGCAGCTGAAATGATTTAAATTGATGTAGATAACATAAGAACAGTACCAGGAAATGCCAAGGAGGCTGAAAGAAAATGAAGCATGTTTCTCACCTCTTGGAAGCTGTGGGAGAATGTATATTAAAATAGAAATCCTTGCAATTAGCAGCCCTAGGGCGCAGTGGCTGTTCTTGTAGGACCTGAATTTTTTCTTGTAAGTGTTCCTCAAAGTGGCACTTTATTCTTGCAGAACTACTGCTGTTCTCTGTATTTGCCATCACCCCTTTCACACATGTCAACTCTTTAGCATTAGACACATATTCAGCAGCATTTGGACTTACACGGTATTTGTAAGCTTTCTTTGTCAGAACAAATTAATGAGTTTATCCAGTATCATTTAGTTATACAGTGGTTCTTTCCCATTGCCAGTCAATCTCCCTTCCAGTCTGCTTGGCAAGGAGTCTTTTTGATCATTGGAAGCTGATATTGGGCGTCCAAAGTGGCTCCAGCCTGCCTTTTATCTGCCAGGTAGTACTCAGAGACTGATCTAAACTTTGGTGCATACGAAAGCAGCCTCAGGGCATGCAAATTTGTTTTCAGGAAGGGTTCCTTGCAGACCTGCTGAAGATCCCCAGGTCCCCACTGTGCTCCAACTCTGCATTTGAGTAACATAAAATTCCTTCCATGACAATCTCTGCCAAAATTCTCCAAAGTGTCCTTTTCATGGTACAGAGGGCATACATGTATCTGTCTCTCTACAGGCAACAGGAATATCCCATAAAACATGTGATTTGGTAACTTGGATTAGAAAATTAGTCCTATGTTGATTACCGTCAATTTCCTAAAGTGTTTCTTCCTGCCACCTTTTAAAATGTATCTATGAATTATTAATAGTCAGCATGGTAATAAGGACTCTGAATCTTGTAGTAAGTTTTTGTCAGTACTGTTATCTTGAGAGCAAAAGGCAAAAACCTGTGCTCTGAAGTTATTGCAGCATGGAAGAAGAGGGCAGCATGGAAACTTCCCAAATTTTGGGAAAAGACTAAGAATAATTATGAATTTGGATCATCTGTAGGAAGAATGAGTGACTGAAATGCCTGGTCCCATATCTCTTCTGGTGCGGTGATTTACTGCAAATTGACTTTCCTGATAATGTGAATCCCTGTGATCTGCCTTTCTCACATTACCAGATACCATTTTCTTTTTGTCTTCTATGGAAATTTCTGCTTCTCACTCCCTTGCACATAAAGTCAAACAGCAACTTTGCTATGCAAACACCTGACTAATGAAAACTCCAGTACTTCCATGAAACCTTGACACAGAGCAACTCAGAGCACAAAAAGAATATTTTGCAGAGACAGAGACTCTCTTTTCAGAAGGACAGTAGTGGAAAATAAGACTTCACCACAGGAAAGGATTAAGGACAGTTGATAAAATAATAATGACAACTTGTTAGGCAATAAAGTGATCAAAGGACCTAGTTTGCAAAAGAAGTAATTGCTTTCTGTTTGTCTAAGCACAGGCTGTGTTTCCTGTGTCCTGTAAAGAGTAATTGCAAATGGCATGATTTTAACCTTCAGTCTCCTGTGACATCATTGAAAGTAAAGTGCCCTGCCCTTGACAAAAAACTCCATGTGTTTTAAGTAGTGAGCATTAGACTGCAGCTGTGACTCCCTGAATGTCACCAAGAAATGGAATCAGTTCATTTGGTGGTTGGTTTGAGTTCTCAGGAAAGAAGGAGCACGGTCCTCAGTTTTACTCCCAAGATTTATTCAATACAGCTGATGCTGTGAGCATGCAACTATCAGCCAGCAGAAAGGCTACCATAGGTGCTGTAGCTGAGAGTCAGGTGTGTAGAAGAGAAAGAAGAGATGAAGGTGCTTTCCTAAGCAAGTAACTTAATTCTTTATGTATCCTTTTAGGAGTATCAGCGACTTAATCAAGATAACTGTGTAAAGAATTTCACCATATTTATTAAATGGAGACACTAAAATTTTTTTATATTAAGTGTAGTGCTAAACAGCTGAGGGAGGGAAACAACTAAGTCCACTTTTGCAGTACCTCATTCTTCAGTCATTTGTCTGTGATCCATAGACTATGAGCTACTCTGTGCTGCTCCTAATACCTGACAGTAGAGCAGCTGACAGAGGCAGAATCCCCTTCTTTGTGTGCAGTGTCTCTCACTTTCATAAAAAAATAATGCTTCCTCATAGTGCATCCCTAAGTACATATATTAGGTCAAGCCAGCAAATAAAATTCTAATTTATTGGACTGCGTGAAGTAAGGAAGGAAGAAGGGGGGACGAGAACGATGTAGGAAGGAAGAAGACACAGAAGAGTTATTCCATTATGAGATACTGTTTAAAACTAATTTATGCTACTAGGAAAGGAGGGAAGTTGATTGTGGTCTCAAGGCTAGGAAGTGAAGAGTATTGCCTGGGTCAAGTTGGGGAAAGCTGGGTGTTTATCAGAGTCCAGTATGATGTTAATAATCAAACATTTTCATGCAAGAAGATCACATCTTCCTTGTGCTCTCTAGAATTTAGTTCAGCATCTTCTTAACTGGCCTGTGCCCTGCTTCTATAACTCACAGTTTCTGTCAGGATAAGGCACTTTTCTTGCCTTCTGTAACATGTTCAGGTATGGCTTTGATGAAAAGGTGCACATTGCCTGTTTCTGACTTTCCCGCCCTGCTTATTGATTTATGTATTCTCCAGTCTTACAGCTGGGTCTTCCCAGTTTCTCAGGCATAGAAGTTTCCATGGTAATCTCATGACTGAAGGTAAAACCGTGTTGGAAATTAGCGTTAGTCCAACAAGCCACTGATATGCAGAAAAAACGCTCAGGACCAGGTCACAAAACATTCTGGCACGGTAAGTGCAGATCCCGTCTGAGGTATTTGTGGCTTTCTGAGCTGCACTTGCACCTTTTCTTCCTTTTCCTTGATGGCCTGCCTCTTCCTCTCTCCAGACCTAACGTAGCACCCTAGCTACCTTGTTAGGACGTAACAATAAGGCTGAACGAAAGCAAACTGAATAGCTCTGTGGCATATTTTGGAGAATGGCAGCAGTGGAAATAAAAAAACAGTTCTGCGGTTAAGCAGGATTATCAAAATTGGCTTGTCTACAACTCCTCCTGCAGACAAGTCAGATTATGGTTTTAAGAAGTATGTAGCCCTGTGCCATAAACCCAACATTTTTTCTGTGTTGCTAAACTTATTCTGCTAGCTCTGCCAAAGCCACCACGTTCAAAGATCACTCTGGTACTCCATCATCTCCAGTCACAGCCTGAGGATGGGTATTTTGTCCTCTTACCTCTTCCTAGAAAGCAGCTAAACTGTGCAGTCTGGTGCTGGTGTGTGAAGAGGGCAGGAGAGAAAGAAACAGCAGCAGTCCAAGGCTAAGGATGATGCTATGAACACATGGGGCTGGAGAAGGAGGAGGGAAGTGATCGTGTTTATTCCCGCAGGGGAACCACTGGCTCAGCAGCATCCTGGTGAGAACCTCTGAAGCATTATCCGCAGGAGCAGGTCTCAGCCCATAGTCATATTTCATTATCGACAGGGACAGGGAATTTGACTAAAAATATTATTGACTGGCCTGGGAGAATGTAGAAGACTCCGTACTGCTACAGACACAGAGAGAAAAAAAAGTAGATAGATAGATAGGTAGATTGATTGATACATACATGCATTCACCCACCTTGAAGTAAAACAAAACTCCACCATATTTATATGCACATCTCTGCAAGGAGGAGATATTGTCAATGCAGAGGGCCCCAGAGTCCTTGTTTAGTGTCACAGACCGATAGACTCGACTGGCGGGCAGCGGAGTGCCCGGCTGCAGATGTGCTACGGCTGCACTGCCGAGCTGGTGCCATGGTCCCTAGAGGATGTGCTGCATGGCAGATGGTGGAGCAGAGACAGGGGGAGGTGAGCCCCTCCTCAGCTGGCACCATCCCATTGCAGTTTAGCCCATGTTTGGACTCTTGCTTCACTTTGAAGCTGATGTTGCAATACACAACGTGCGATCCTCCTCTTTCTTTGCTGTAGGTAGAAGGACTGTTATCTTATGGCAGCACACAATGAGAGTCTAAGCCAGACAGGAGCCAGTGGCTGGTGATCTTGTTTTCCAGGTCTGTGTACTCCTGCTAATAGACTCACCTGATCATCCACCCTCAGGAGATAGCCATGAACTCTGAAAATTTTCTTCTTTCCACAACTTTCTCAGAGCTTGAGGGAAGAAAGCATGTGGGTTTGAAGCTGTGTTTCCTTGTGCTTCTCCTCCCAAGAATCACCATGGGCTAAGCACCCATCCTGCCCATCATTGTAGGATTTTCCTGGTCAAGCTTTCTGTTACCGAATGAAGATTTTTGAAAAACACTCTGGACACCCAAAGGGATGGTACAGTTTATTAAAACAAGAAAACAGCCTGGACTGTCCAAGTGAAACATACTATAGCTCCTCCCCTGCAGCAAAACCTGACACAGTGACACCATCAATAGTAAAGCAACAAGAAACTAACAAGTATTGGTCCGAGTCACAGTGCCAACCACTAACAGGAAGGCTAACTTGTGAAGGGAGCTCCTACCTCTTTCCAAAATACACTTTTTCACGTTTTGGATACAAGGCGGTTTCCTTAAAGCACAGTGGGTCCTGATGGAAGTGACTGCAGTTTCACAGGGACAGCAGAGTTGTTCCCACATCTGGCTGTGGTCTGCTTGTCTGTGACCAGTAAAAGCACGTGCAATCAGTGGAAGAGGAACCATGTGCAAACCTATTCTGATATTTATTCTTTTGTGAAACTGAGAATATTTTCTAGTAACAATGCAAAGACTTTTATGCTCAGATTTTGTGAGGTCAATCAGCAGCAGTGTTTTCAAGGTTTCTTTTTAAAGATTTTTATCTGCAGGTTTACTAATTCTCTTGCATGATCTGCTTAAACTCACAAATCTAGAGTAATCTCAAGAAAAACATTACTTAAAGATGAATTTGTTGAAGTCTAGGGTGCACATGGAGGCATGTAACTCAGATTTCTTTTAACTCTTAACTCTTAGTGTTTTGTCTGTATGCTATGCCAAAGGCAAGAGCAAACCTAGCTGTGGAGCAGACTGGGATGTCCCTGCAGGCCTGGAATATCCCCTTCCCTGCCCCTGCAGGGCTGGGTGCTAGTTACCAGCAGATATCACCAAGAGGCTCATCTGGTTTTCAAAGATCCCCTTTGTTGTGGGAGCAAGTTATGAAGCTAAAGAAGACCAGTCTTCCTGGTCTGGAACATACTGCTAGGAAAAAAGCCCTCATCAAGCCATGAAAGAAGTCCTTCGGCCTGATTTCATAATACAGTAGAGTTTCTTCAGGTACACAAACTGGCTAATCAGTTCTGAAAAGGGATGCAGCGTTTGTAACTTTTAAACCTACTCATCACTGGACCTACTTCTTCCAGAAAAGGAGAGATCTGACAGCTATCACATTGTGCAATATTCAGGAAAATATCTGACCACGTGAGAAGGCAGTGAGAAAGACTTGCTATGGACGGTGGGGAAAAGTCTGGAGCAGAAACCCTAACAAGAATGTGTATATATAGTGAAAGAAAATGGTGTCTCTGAGGCATTATCTGCCTGCTTTATTATTCATTGGTTCTGTCCTACTGATGCATAATGCATTTGACCTGCATTTGGTATTAGCAGACCACCAAGACAATGAAGAATCACTAACGCAGTAAGCTGCAAACTTGTGTCTCCATCTGCCAGGGATTAGCTGCCAGAAAAGACAACTGTTTTTGCATTAAATGCTAGAACAGTAATTACTTCTTACAATAAGGGCTGGAAAAATCAGGCTGCATTTTGCTCCTCTGATGAGTGACCAGTTTCTTGCTAGCATTGCCCTAATTACCTGACCACAAGCTCCATTTTTGTAACTCTCTAGACCTGTGCCCTTGAACAAATCGGATAAAAATGTGCAAACCATTTTGTGATGCAACCTGCAGAGTGCAAAGAGAGGATCTTGTTTTAATTATTGTGAGAATAGATTTGTGCAATGGACAGGATGACAGAGAGAGAAATACACCGAAAGATGTGACAGTGTCCCATTCATGTAGGCATACATCAGCATACTCCTTTGTTTCAGTCTTCATTGGTACACTTTATGTTGCGTTGGGAATAAGTGTATAGTACATTTCAAGGAGCAGGCCTAAATGACCACTGCCTTTTCAGTTTGGTCTTAATTTAGGTTTGTAAAAGGCAGGTGAAAGAGATTGTCATTCTGACTGCATCGCATGTAGCAGCACTGCTATGGAGTCACAAGCAGCAAGGCAGTGGGGAATTCTGCCTACAGACCTGAAATATTCTCCCTGGATGTAGTCACTGAAGGTTTCTCTCTCCAGATTCAGTGTCTCGCAGCTACCTGGACATCTGAAGTAGCATTTTGTCCTCTGATACTCTCTGTCTGGTTCCTAAAATTAGAAAAACAAAGCAGCCTGATGAAGTTCTGCCTGCTCAGAGTGTTTCTTGGTTGTCTCTGACATGCCCCAGCATTTAACCTCAGCAGTGGGAAATGCTAAGCATTTTGTCAGTGTTGGCACAAAAGCTGCTTTACAGGATGTTCTGTTTTTTTTCTTTTCTTTCTGGCCTCTTCTTGTGGAAGTTTGCTGTAATAGACCATTAAAAAATGTGTAGTTAGAGTCTACAGTGAAGCTGCCTGAAGCTTGAAGCTGCTCATGGTAGTAACAAATCATTTTCCGTTTTCTTAATCAGTATTCTTCTAACCGTAACAGCCAAATAAGAGACCACATACTGTACCTGCATCAGTTTGCAGGGTGCTTTTTCAGTGCTTGAATTAGGATGGCATGCAGGAAATGGCTGATGAACAAGTTAATCCATTGACTAGGCACTAAGTTGACATCCATTTCTGCGGTTTTTTGTGGTTGTCTTATTGCCTGGCAAGATACACAGGCCTGAAAGGAAAACCTCCTTTCTGAACCACCGCTCTGACTTCTGTAGTTACTCTCTGCTTTAGCAGCTGCGGGAGGAGGTTATATTCTATGCCACTGTGTATGAAGCCTGCTGAAATTTCCGTGATACTGGGGTGAGGAGCTTGATTTTGCCATATCAGAACAAACAGGGGATTGCTTGGGTTGCATGCCAGACATCCCAGGTAGAGAGCATTAGCCAGAGGTTTTGTACAGTGCTTATTGCTGTGCAAGCAAAACAAAGTCGGGACTTGTCCCCAGGAGCTTGCAGTCTAAGACATGTACAGGCAGTGCGCTACAAACAAGTGAATAGTTCAATAAACAGTGGAATTAATAGCCCTTGGTTTCCTGAGGATTTCTCTCCAAGCTGATGGATGTAGATAGATAAGGAACATGACGCAAGTATTGGTGAAAGCTTTGTTTGCAATTAAAACTGTTTATAAAGTTTTTTTCACCACCTGGATCTGACTTTGTCATGTTCTTCCCACAGTCAGTGTCTTTTTAGCAGTGGGTGTGTGTTTTCTCACTCCTGCATGGCAACCTACTAGCGGCTAGTCACTTTTTGACTCTCCTGTCAAACTGAAAATGACAATGGATGCAGAGGTGACCAGGGGGCCATCCACATTCCTTATTTCTGTCAGAAACCTAGCCAGGGCAGGTAGAGTAGAAGTATAGGAGGTAAATTGATATGTTTGAACTGGGAGCTAACATTGTGGTTTGAACTTTTGTTTGCTCTCAGCTGCTTCTTTCTGGTCTTCAGCGGTCTTCCATGTTTTCAGCAGGCAGAGGCAATTCAAGGAAGCAGAATAAATCAGTGTGTGTTGAATTCTTTGCTATTCTTGCATAGATGAGAGTAAGGAATCAGAAGCTATTTTGATCTTGATGGGAATTTTCCTGGAAGTAGAACATTGTTTTAGCGTTGTTCAAATTGGGGGTGTTAAAGTGAGCAGTTGCATGAGCTTACTTAGAGGAGTTAGGGTGAAAGGAGGGTGTCCATAACTAGTAAGAACTACCATGGGAGATCTTTACTTGCGTTATTGCAAGGAATGGCACAGATTCATGCAAGAAGTTGAGGGCTGGTCAGCCTGAGACAGGTCGTCAGAATCTGGGTATCAGTTACACCAGATAGAAAAGTCAAACACAAAACAAGCAAAGGAAATTACTGTGAAGCAGGTGGGACTAAGCTGGAAACGATACTGATGGACTTGTTGAATGTAGCTTTGAGGAGGTGTACTCTTTACACATAAAATCTCCTGCAGTGTGATGTTTGGGAACTTTCCCACCTTTCGGAGTAAGGAGCAGAATGCAGTTTGCGCCAACAGCCAGTAGTACAACAGTTGGTTTTCACCGTGAAGGTTAAAACTGGGATAGCTTTTATAAAGCCAGAGAAGCCCATTCACACCCAAACACATGAGCAGTATGGCTGAGAAGGAAACCAGCTGTCCTTCCTATCCCCAAAGATTAGCCCAAGAAAACAACGGAGAGGTAATAAATGAGCAACCTTTAGTAAAAAAATGTTGGTAAACAAAATGCTAAACTGTTTGACAATGCAATCTGATACTTAGCAGCCTGATGCAAGAGCAAAGCCCATCTCTAATACTTCCTTGTCTTGCCCCCTGTTAAAGCTGGCTGTCTTTGCAACTGACAAATAGAGCAGTGTCATGCACAGCAGTCCTGTCTCCTGATGTTAAATGATGACAAATCTGAAACACATTCAGGATTTGCATTGGAAAAGAAGATGAAAACCAAAGTTTTTATAGATTTGAGTTTGTGCATGCCTGTTGGGTGTGTACTATATAAAGCCAGCTTAAAAAAAGACCTAAACAAATATTAATTCCAAGCTCCCCTCTTGCTATTTGCAGAGGAAAATATGGCACAGATGCTGTCAGCCTGCAAGTGTCAAGCCAAAATTATGTCTACACACCGTTAAGACAAAGCTGTGAGAAATGTGTGGTTTACCTGTCCATTTTATTTTAAAATTCATATTCTAAACCATTTTAATATTTTTTACCCATCTTTATTGACCTTGAAGATCTTTTATCATAAAACCAAATTATTGCAGAGCAAAAATCAGCTGTGGAACAGAACACAGCCTGCTATGTTGCAAAATAAATTACTAGATTATTAAGAGCAGACTGTAACCGGATTTTTTGGAGCACATTCTTCACACAGGTGGTAGTGGCTAGCATATGAATGAGGGGTGAGGTGCTCCATACTGCCTTGTTAGTATAATCTTGTCAGAATGAGTATTTTGTTCTTTTTTGGTGGACCTAAGTAGCAGCAGGAGGAACCATTTAAATGCATAGACAAGGCTTAGGGATCTGTATTAGTACAGGAGTAAGTTTTTTGTTCATGATCTCTCTACAGTGTTTTCAGTTCATTTGTCTTTCCAAAATGTCTCATACTAGTATGCAGGACCTGGCTCCTGTAGTCTGTCTAATCCATTGAAAGGTAAAAGTATCTATCAGGCAGACAATTCATGTTCATTCTTGTGGGTCAGCAGTAGCTGGAGAAGGACTAATAATGCTCAGCCTGGGAACAGTCCATCAGACTTTTATTACAGAGACATCTTGCATTTTATGCCCACAACTTCTAGGAAGTGGCTGGTGAGATGTTAACACCTCATGAACTCACACCATCAAAGTTTCAGGTGTAAAGTTGTGAAAAACTTACATCAACTTGTCTTGAATGGGCAGCTGCTGCCAATTTTGATGTTCAGGTGGCTTCCTGGCATTCCCAAGTTCCAGTGCCGGAGGACTGGAGGAGTTGATTGCCCTAAACATGGTGTCTTGAAGACTTCAGAGATATGACCTTCTGACATATAGTCCACCAAATGCATTCTGAAGTCTACGTACATTTTAAATTTTGTTGTTGCATTGTGGTTTTCCATAAACTGAAATTGTCTTATAGAGTTCTGTCACCTTCTGGGATTTATTAACGGCTCACGAAGTGTTGTCCTGAGTCTGGTGTTTACCTTCTAACTGGATAAAATTGAGGAGAAAACAGATTTAAGAGCTCTCCCTTTTTTTTTAGCAAATGCAGAAGTAGTATTTTTGCATGGAGAACGTGATACACAGCCACTCCATCAGACATGGTCATTTGATGTACAGCACCGCTCCACCCAGAGGAGATTGAGGAATCTTAATATGGGGGACCAGAAATCCCATATCTGAATGCACATAATTGCAGCAAGAGAGCTCTTGTTGATACACACAGGTCTGCTCATGTCTTAATTCCACAAAATAATCTCTGGGAGACAGGCTTGAGCAATATGTGCTTTCATCAACCAAATGGTGAAGCAACATACTTCTCTGCTAGCTTCTTCAAAAGCATCTCCAACAGTGTTTCACTAACCAGTATCACCGTTTGAGAAACTTTGAGAGAAACCACTGTAAAATTCATTGGATGTTTGATAGAAGGGAGGTATGTGACAGTGAGGGAAATGTTACATGAAGGGAATGCAAGTGGTGCAAAGAAATTTGACATCTTTTAAACACACACAACATCTTTCAGCACTGAAAACTGCATTCCACCACTTCAAACACGAGACAAAAAAGTAATTGTATTTGGCCTACAGCCCAGGCTCTTCATCTTTTACTTAATTTAAGTTGGCTTAGTTTCAAGGGTTTCCAGAGAGTTGTATCAATTTCTGTTTCTTGAGAATCTGGCCTACCATGTTTCATCACATCACTGTTTTTGTGTTTTATTTGGTATTTCATGTCTGAGGACTCTCAGTGTTCTGAGAAAGAGCCAGAGTACAAAGTGCCTTAGAGAATATCTCAAATTATGCTGGGTGTTATTTTTAGGAGGAAGGAAGGACTTCAGGAAGCGTGAGAGAAAAGGAAAATTACTGTTTTTCAAGAGAAGCTGCTGTTTTAATGCACTGTGGCCAGTGGCAGAGGTCAGAGTGTCTCCTGAGCAGATAAAGGAAGGTGATAGTCCTTCCAGGCTGAAGGGGGCTAGCAGTCCTTCCCTGTCCATTTCAGAAAGCGGCATATCGCTAAGGGCAAGAAATTGGACAGTATTGTGTATCAGCAAACCTTACTGAGTTCACAGGCCTGAGAAGACATCCAAACTGTCTCTTCATTTTTCCATCCTTCTCACCACTGTTGCTTTCTGAAATAGAAAAGATACCACTTATTCAGGTGTCAGAAGAGCCTGCTCTTCCCCTTGTCTGTGATTGTGGCACTCTGTAGACCATAAAAATCTATGTGGCCTCAGTGCTCTTTAGATGTCAGTTCCTCTGGTGCAGGTCTTTTCCAGGTAAATTGTTTTTCTGTTATTCAAGGCCAAGATGAAGATGTTCTGCATCACCTCAGTCTTCTTCACACAGTTGTCCATTTGTGCACACTCATGTCTATATATTTAGCTGAAGGCCTGATCACTGAGGATGTGATGGAGAAGTGTGGCTCATCCTGTATCCCAGAAGAAGGAGATCTGGGAGGAGCAGTGAAGTATAAAGCTTTTAAATCACCAGTATTTTTCTGCACAGTTCTGTCACAATGAATTTCAAGTGTTTTACTTGTTTATTGATATTTCTGGAGTAACCTGGCTTATTTCTGTGGAAATACCCCTTTTTTCTGAGTAGCTGAGCAGCTTTTCCAGTGCAAATCACTCTGAAGTGCCCACCTTGGCCAAGCAATCTCAGAAGTGATGAGTCCTGCTGCTGCAGCTGTGTCTTGCCTGAGCAGGCAAAGAGCCTGGCAAAAGACAGCATCTGAGACTCCTGCAGAAATACTGTGCCGTGCAGCTTGCCAATGGCTTCCCACACGGGCCAGTTTCAATGGGATAATGCTGTCATGGTCTCTGTCACCTATTTCACAACTGTGGGATCTTTTTAAACACCTACTTGTTCTTCTTTCACAGGTTAGGCTAGAGGGACAACTATCACCACACAGATGCGACCATGGGCCCCTGTGCCTCATCTGGGAGCTCCATCTGGTGAGCAGGTGGCCGTTAGCTATGGGCAAGCTGGTCACGTCTCCCCTTCTCCTCTGGAGGGATCTTGGGTGCCCAAGGGCTGAGGGAGAGTTGTGTGTCCACAATAAGCTTGGGGTATGGTGAATGAGTTAACGCCCCTGCTCTGCAGAGGGTCCAGGGTAAAACACAGCTTTGGCAGTAGCAACACCTTTGTTATGTCACTGCTGTGCCAAGGGCACCTGAAGGACCTGCTTGTCCCCACAGTACTGAGTGGCAGTGGTTCAGTCTGCTTTCAAATGGTGCATGGCCTCAAGGGACAACAAATCCTTGGCCAGGGCCTGCCATGTCCCAGCATCTTGATGCAGTGACTGTGAGACTGTCACATGTCCAGGGATAACATGACGTGTTGTTCCCATGAAGACATGTGTTGCAGCAGGTTCGTCCTTCTTGCTGTAAGCGGTGTGTGGCTGGCCATTGGTAGTCGTCGGGCAGCCTGTTCTGCATCACAATATGTGCTTCAGTGGAAGGCCTGGCTGAAGGCAAAGTCTGATTAATGAACAAACTAACACATAAGCAGCTAACAGTATGTCATCACAGCAAGAAATGCAGCTATGGATCAGCGATCAAGAGTGTAGTGATGTAAGGATGCCTTTGAAATCCTCTACATCTGCATTGATGTGAGCTTCATGTGCTTTTGTTTTTGTTTTTGTTGTGTTGTTTTTTTTTGGTTTTTTTTTTTTTTAACAGGTAATTTAATCTCTCTGTTTCTCTCCTTTACTCTTTAAATATGGACTGCACATCTCTCTGCTGCATGGGTGTTGATGAGGTACAGCTTGGCACACTTGGAAAGCAAATGTGGAAACTGTCTGCAAGCATAGGAGTGAAAGAGATGAGAC
Source organism: Cariama cristata (assembly GCF_000690535.1). Lineage (NCBI taxonomy): Eukaryota > Metazoa > Chordata > Aves > Cariamiformes > Cariamidae > Cariama > Cariama cristata. The sequence goes on from NW_009615900.1 coordinate 41,303, forward strand.
TTGGGGGAGGGAAGTCTGTGAGATGGTGAGTTTGCTGCTTCTACCGCTGATAGGAAGGTGAGGGCAGGGAAGAGCTGCTGCTGTAGGATGGGGGAACCTTCTCATGCAGTGCTTTGTGCACGCTGTGACCGCCTCTCAGTAGCAACATGACGACTGGGTTCCTGGCATGCTGGCACAGGCAGAGCGAGCAGTAGGATTGTGGCCTTTTGCAGCCTCTTGAGGACAGTGGTACCATCTCAGAGAAATGAAGGAAGCAGTCGACTTCTGTAAAGTCCTCATTCTCTATTGATCAAAGGCATCGCTCAGCCTGGTGAGATTTCTTCTTCCCTCTTTCTTTTTCCTTCCCCCTTTCCCCCCAGTCAGATGATTAAGTGATTTAGACGGAAGTAACAGCAACAATCATTAGCAGGAGTCAGAAAGGGAATTGCTATGCAAAACAAACAAACTCTCAGCAGCAGTCCATTTTTAATATACTCTGCAGCACGTTTAATAATGTAATTCTCCAGTGCATCTGAATGTTTAAATATACCTGCGAAGGAGAAAAATCACTGGCTCATGCAAAATTGCTCTGAGATATATAATTAATTTTGATACACTGAAAATTCAGCAGGCCTACACTGAGTTATAATGTTGGGATTTTTATGGGTAATTTAATGCAAATGAGAAATCTTTTTCTTTCATGCATGCAGATTTTATCTAAGGTGGTGGCTTTTGATTGAGTCAATATAAACTTGTCTTTTGGAGCATATACGCATTTCTGACATTATCTCCAGAATTGCAAAAGATTTTATTAACACTGTGTGAGATTACAGCAGAAGCCCAAACATGGAAAAAATACCGATTTTAAAATAAGTTGCTCATTTCCTTGTCTGTGAGTAAAATGCAAGTTTGCAGGACCTGGGCAGATGTCTTTCGCATTTTCAGAACCTGTCAGGTTTTTCCTTGGAAAGTGAAGAGTTTGGGATTTTTTCTTGAGCTTTCATATTTATCTTTGTTCCATTTTTCCTGCATGTGAGGCACTCCTGATATTAAGAGTAAATACTAATTTCTCCCTCACAAGCTGCTTTGTGCCTTTCACACGCTATTGAACTGTGTCCGGTCAAAGATCCACTGTGTGTGAGACTTTACAGTAAGCATCTGTCCTCTGAGTAAATTACGCAGCTGCAAGAATTTTTAGTTGGTGCTCTTTGCAATCAGCTATATAAGTGTCAGTACACCAAAATACAACAAATACATGCATACAGCACAGGATCATGTTACAGTCAGAATGTGGGCATAGCTAAAGCAGGCATGGGCAGAACAGACTAAAGCCGGCTAAGCCATCTTCTTGTAACAGCATAACTGTGAAATATCAAATCCAGGTAAGCAACTTGGTTTATATGTGGAGTATTCACCTCTACTGCTGTCTTCCTGTTGCATCTGTGTTGCCATGGGTGTCTGAATTAGCAAATTTTGAGGTAGCTCAAACATATCTTGTAGACAACATGCTTGGTCTTCATCAGAAACTTGCAAAAGTACAGCTCAGGGGTTTCCAGGCTCTGGTATACATACATGGCATCATTACTATGAGGACCAGTGCCAGCCAGCCCAGTGCAGAGCCCAGCTGCAGGATGTGCCCCAACTTCCACCATTTCTTGGCAGACTGACTAAATCTTGCTGGTATGTTTAATGGTATTGGCATGCCCAGCCCTCCCTTCTGATTGTGTGATCTTTTAACACCTTCAGTCTAATGGTACAGTTTATCATATTTTATCTTAGGCGACCATCTCCCAGGGCTTTGAAGAGCACAGTCTGTTGTGAGATCACACCACGGTGAGGAAGCAGTGGCAACATCTGTCTCTTGTCCTGGGAACACCATGGCTGAGGTGAAGAGGATCAATGCAAGCGTTCCCTCCAGTGGTGTTTCCTCTGTTGAGCAACTCATGTGCTGAGCAGTTGCTCTGCCTGCCAAGGCCATTTCTCTCCTTCACCTTTCTCTGGAGAGAGGGTGAGGTGAATCAGCCCCCTGCCCTGCGCTGCATCTCCATCCCCATGAAGCCCATGGTATTTCTCTCAAATCTAGGAGGACTCAGTCACTCCCATCAGGTCAGAACTGAGATCATGTTATAAGAACTCTGCCAAACCCAAGTGATTTTAGGGGAGGACTACAAGCTGCTGCTAAGAAACTGAGTTCTCAATTTGCCATTGCTCTCCGCTTTTGTGGTATTTGTACCGCTGCAGATCAGGCAGGAGAGCATCACTCTGCTTATTCTGTGGTGGCTCTGAGCAGCTGTGGAAGCTGCAAGGCAGTGGTGGTGTAGCTCTGCATTCACAAAGCCCGACTTCATTGCAAAGAGACCTACCAAAGAAAAATGGGCTGACTAAATTAGACTCTTTCACTGTGGACTAGGAAAAGTGGCAGTATATTTTAATGTCAAAGAGGAATTAAATCTTTTCATGTGAAATTGCCGTCTAAAGAGAAAGATAGTGATGATTAGGATGCTAAGTGAATCAACAGCAGTAGTAATGTCACAGTGCAGTGAAGTGTGGCAGTACCTCGTTACTGGGCAATAATGTTTCTGTTAATGTCAGCAGCGTAGAACATTAGCAAGAATTAAAAAACTAATTCATAGAAAACAACTTTTCTTCCAAGGCAATGTACCTGATCTCCAGTGCAAGACAATCTACTGGGAGATAATAGCTAGAAGCTGTGTACTACAGGCAGATCAAAAAAGGGCAGTGAACCACAATGGAGGGAAAATTACGTTTCCATCTGGAGTTACTAATTGAATGAACTCTTTTGAAGGAAACACATTTTAAACAAATATACAGGAAGGCACCTAGAAGTCAAAGTAGATTTCCTTTTTTTTTTTACCTTCTCAGACAATATGTTTCTGGTGCAGCCTGCAGAAATTGTTACCATTGGTGAAATTAATACAGCTGCTGTCCTCACATGTGTATATATATGAGGCTTCTTCCATGTGAAATAGGTTTTTCTGTAAAATCCTGTGCTTTAAGGCGTGATCAATGTACTCCCATCTGGGAAGCATAAGAGAAAACTTTTCTTTAAAATCCGTTTGCTGATCTCAGAAAAATGCCAAGCTTCTGCTAATGGTGGAAATAAAACAGTAAATCAAGCTCATCCATCAGATATGCTTTTGGAACCGACAGGCCCTGAATATGTAACTCATCTTTGGATCTGTTATAGACTGATGTAGACCAAGAACAAGTATCTATTTCTTCCCCTGTCTATTGGGGAAATTATCTGCATGTCTCTCAGAGTCTTTCCTCATTTACAGAAAGGAGATTGGATTCCCTCCATCTCAAAGCCCTTTCATCAGCACAAGAATGTGCTAGGTGAAACACAATATATTTAGGGACTGCCTAAGGTGATTTTCCTCAGGATGTAAGCAAGGACTGAATCAGAATCTGAAGACTTGAATCTATGGTGCTGAACAAAAATTTGGAGCCTGTAGGATCTTATGCTGTGATCCAAAAATTTGCTGTGCCTACAATTGATCCTAATGCTGTATGGTAACCTTGCTGTCCATAGGAAATGTTCCTAAATAGCTACTAAATACCATTTTCTCCACCCAGAAGTTTGTGGAAATGTTAATGGTTGGTTTGCATCAAAAAAGTAATTCTGTCAAAGCACATGAGCATTCTTGATTTTTAATTGCACAATCCAAAGCAATTACAGTGTCATTACAAACTCTGTTTGACAACAGCTTTTCCTTTGTGGGCTGCCTATTTCATTTTCAACAGGAAAGGAGGGAGTATGTGGGGGAAAGCTCTGCAGCTCCTCTCCTGGTGTTTTGTTTGTCTGTCTCGTGTTGTCAGGACAACATGGAGAACATAACTGATACTGCAGCATCTGTCAGTATCAACAGAGAGCCTGAGGCTTGTCTAAAACCAGGAGCAATCTCACTTTATTCATTGACTTTTAATTTGTATGCCGATGGTATTTTCTGCATGTGTGTTGCTTTATTCTTCAAAACATCAAGAGAAAGTGATGTATTTGACTGCAAAACTCTCAAATGATCTTGAAAACCATTAGCAAAAGGCACACAGGGTAAGAAAAGTTGTGGATTGATTAATTGTTCCAAAGAGGGCCTTGACTTTCATTTGTGAAGTACTAATGTATAGTGAAGCCTGACTTCCTTTTCCTCAGATGCTGCTAACTCTATAGCAAAAGGTTCACATTACTTTTGTTGAGGGCTATTAATGAGTCAAAGAAGAGAAAAGAATCCAAGTCAAGATTGGAAACAAAGAAGTTCCTTTGGGAGGTCATACCAGAGGAGTGGGAATGCCTATGACCCACCAAAACCACTCCCAAAACACACAATTCAACCATCCAAATTGCATCCTGCAGGATAAAATAGGCTGTGTTTACAGAAGACCTCCAAGGCTGATGAACAAAAGCGGGTTGCTAGTTGATAGCCTCCTGCCCCAAAACCACCAAGTCAAGGAACAGGTCTCTCTCTCAGTCTTGGGAGAGTGAGGATGGAGACAGCAATGGATGTAAACTCCTCCGTTAGGTCACACAGCAAATGGGTGGCAGGGCTGTAACCTTAAGGCCAGGCTAAGGCAGCAGCATGCTTCTGAGAAGGAAGAGGTGGTGTACAAGTACCATCAAAGACATTGTGTACAGCAAATTCTGGTGATTCGGGTTTTATATTGCTTGTAGCTATCAGTCAAAAAATGGTCTCATCAAAGATGGATAGAAGCTGTTTTTAAGGACAAATGGATGTCTTGCCCTACTTTTGACTGGTTTGGAGGTCAGAATACCATGACAGCAGATTCTGTATTCTCAATAATTGAGCACACAGTTTTGTCTCGTCTTGTAGTCCTAGCATTTTATTCGCAGTAATGCATGCTTGGTCATACTAACATCACAGTCTAGGAAAAGAAATATGTTAATGATTTCAGTGGCATATGTAAAACTGAGTAGCCCCAAACTCCTGTTGTTTATACAAGGATAAGCAGAGTTTGATTTTGGCTTACTCAGGTGGAGGAACAGTGTTGCTGAAGTGGGAGAATAATGGATGAGGATGGTAGAAGAGTTTAGCAGCACTAAATTATTCAGCAATGTTGATTCTGTTCTAGCAGCTTGTTAGCTGAAGGTGTTTGGAAAAATTACCATTCCCTCACAAAATCCGCCAGCATAGCATTTGCCTGAGCAGAGATCTTTGAAAAGATTGTTGTTGTTTTATGAACTCCTTGAAGGTTGTTCCTGGTGGACTGATTCTTTCCACATAACAAAACAGCAGGGGAGGAGAAACAGACCTTCCTATGAGATGTAATTATTTATATCTTTTATTGAAGGATCCTGATGTTTCACTCAATGTTGCTAAGTCAAAATTCCTGTGCTTAAAGCTGAATGTTATGATAAAAAATCAACAGTAGAATTAAACTCTATTGCAGTTTGATAGATGCATGAATTAATTGACTGGAAGAGGTAGAACTGATGGAGTGATTCAGGTTGGAGAGGACCTCTGGAGGTCCCTGGTGTATTCCCCGGCTGAGAGCAGGACCATCTGATTCAGGTTGCTTAGGGCCTTGGGCAGCTGAGTTCAAAGAACTGCAAGGTTGAAAACTCCATAAACTCTGTGACCAGCAGGTCGAGGGAGGTTATTCTCCCGCCTTACTCTGCCCTGGTGAGGCCACGTCTGGAGTACTGTGTCCAATTCTGGCCTCCCCAGTTCAAAAAAGACAAGGAACTACTGGAGAGAGTCCAGAGGAGGGCAACAAAGATGATGAGGGGACTGGAGCATCTCCCTTATGAGAAAGGCTGAGAGAACTGGGTCTGTTCAGCCTGGAGAAGAGAAGACTGAGAGGAGATCTCATCAACACTTATAAATACCTTAAGAGAGGATGTCAAGAGGAGGGAGCTAGACTCTTTTCAGTGATGCCCAGTGACGATAAGGGGCAATGTGCACAAATTGAAACACAGGAAGATCCATCTGAATATGAGGAAGAACTTCTGTACTTCGAGGGTGGCAGAGTACTGGAACAGGCTGCCCAGAGAGGTTGTGGAATCACCTTCTCTGGAGATATTCAAAACCCGCCTGGCTGTGATCCAGTGCAATTTGCTGTAGGTGACCCTGCTTTGGCAGGGGAATTGGACAAGATGATCTCCAGAGGTCCTTTCCAACCCTGACGATTCTGTGATTCTGATTCTCTGGGCCCCCATTCTGGTGTTTCACCATCTTCGTGGTGACCAGAGATCTCCTTTTCTCCAGCTGGGATAAGCCTGGCTCTGCCTTCTCCATACCTTCCTTGGAGGCAGCTGGGGAAAGTTTAAAGTCACCCGAATGACTATCCCAATTAACAGGTCTTCTGCATTTTCGATTCATCTAGGTTTGCACTGAATACCTTTGCTTCACAGACCATGACTTTGTATATTTTCTCATGTCTAAAGGGGAAAAAATAGCAGGTTTCTGAGAATTTAATGTGAAGATTCTGATCTTGTGAAACCAAAGGTAAAAAATTCAAAGTCTAAATCTTTTGGTGCATTTTTTCCTACAGTCTGCCAAATTCTGGTAGCTAAAGCATGGCCAAACTGTCACTCCATGTGTGAGAAAAGACAATAGAGTAACATTTGCCAACTACTGTGTAGGACACTGACTTTTGTACAACTTGGGCAACAAATGGAATATCAACTATATGAGGGAAAAAAAGGAACATTTGATGGGTTAGGTGAGAGAGAGGCTATGAACAGTCTCTCATTTCAGTTAAAAATTGTTTGTAGTCCTGGTTTACTCACTGAAGATACCATAGTCTTACTAGCAACTCTTTTCTGTCATTGCTGTTGCTTAGTGTTGCCCTTAGCTTTGGTGTCATTCCTGACAACTGAGAATTGAACTTCTTTAAAATTGAAGTGACTGTTCATCTCAGCTGTGACACAGAGCAGCCTGTGGTTTGCTCTACAGCAAGGAACCATGACATGGACAAGGGGGACTTGCTGAAACTGCTTTTCTTTGGTTTCCACTGGCAAAGGGGAATGTCGTTTTAAAAAACAATGTGAAAAATTGTTGTTTCAATAGCTTGGGAAGACAACACTGCAGTTCATGATTTTGCTGGCTGTGGGTACCTCACAAGATATGTCCACAACATCAGCACTAGTGGTCATGTTAGGATGGAAACGGCACTGGTTATGGGAAGCTGTTTGGTCTTTTCTACCTTTAGCAGCATTCCTAAGGAAAGATATAAATTTAGTTCTTTCATTAGTTTTGTCTTGGCTGTGTAGTTTCATGACCTTAAAATGAATTGCATTTGATGTAGAAAGAAATGGGTTCTTGTCTTCAAAGACTTGGCTGGTTGCTTTTCAGGATCTACACAAGATCCTTGGAATAGCTTGTGCCATGGGGCTCTTAGACTAGATGCAGAGTTTCACTTCATACGGCTGAGCAGGACACAGTTTACCAGTTTTGAGAAACAACAGTTCATCTTCTCATTCTGGCTGTTCTCCAGAGCTAGCTATACTGGGACATTAATTTGCTTGAAGTCCAGCGGCATAAAAGAAAAAAATGTCTGCGAGAGAGAGAGTGCCCAAATCAGCAGTGACATCAAAGGCATCAGTGCGTGACCACAGCCAAGAAGTACCAATTTTCTGCAAATTCAGATCCAGAAAGTGACCTGCTTTCCACTTGTTCCCTGGAGTAATTGATTCTAAAAAATAGTTTCTTCTTTCTTTGAGCAATCCAGTCCTTGCCTTCTTTGTGCTTCATACATTTTGAAACTGAGTTTTCACAAACTGTGAAAAACAAGTTCTAACTGAAATGAAAACATTTTGGATGTCTTCTGAAGCTGTCTTTCCCCAAAATGACATTTTCTGATGGAAATAATTTGTTGAGAGTCAAACAAATCCTTATCAAACCATTAGAAACTTGCTTTCTTTTTCTTAGGAAGGACTGATGTTATCATCAAGGTCTAGTAATTCCCATTAGCACATGAATGCCACAGCTTGGGCGTGAAATACACATATTGTGTCATTTTTAAATTTCACAGCTCTAAACATACTTGTGTCTTTGGGCTTTTATTCACTCACTGAGCTACATGCTGTGTGTCACCTCTAGAGTATGCCTCTCTGTAATGTGGTTTTACTGGTTATTAGATTTCTAAGATCCTGTCATAAATTTAACACTTTTCTTTTTTTTCTTTTCTAAATAGTGAACAGTGTGTCTTAATATTTGGACTTGTAACTGTTCTGACAGAATTTCAGGTATCTGGTACCTAGTGAGTGGAAGTAAAGCACATTTGTTTAACCTGAAGAAAAACCAGATTCTAAGGGAAATGAGTGTTGTCTTCTTGTGAAACATTATTTTGTTTTGTTAGTAGAATTGATGAATAAACCATCAAAACCTCTTTCATGCCTTACCATGTGGTTCCCAGAATAAGTAATTCTCTTTGAGGAGGAGGTATCCATGCACAATTCTGGCATTTCAGAAGACTGGTGGTGTTTCCTGGACTTCAAAGAAAATCTGTCATACCTTTGTCTGGTTGATCCTTGCCAATCTTTAGCAGACAGTTTGAAAATGGTAAATTTGCAAAAGTTATTTTTTGTGATTGGATGCAAAGTATCTCCTGGTGTCTTCCTAACTTCGCTGTAGTTTGCAAGGGTTTCCAGGTCCCCTGAATGCTCCAGGACAGGTATTTCATTATGTCAGGAGTGCATGCCAGGGAAGAGGTTTCTGGCAGAATGTCAGTTTACCAGGACAGTTTGTGCAGGCACACAGGCTGCTAGGGAGGAAGTGAGGTGGTTGCTGTGTTAAGAGTTGAAGTGGCTGTAGCCCAACATTGTCATTGTGGCCCACAACTGGATATCTATTCCCCATCCAAGTCCAGCTGCAGAAAATGGTTTCAGAATTTTTTTCTGATCTTCTTAGCAGCCACCAGAAGGACCCTTTGTGTTTCAGAAATGGGAAGCACTGACAATGGCCCAGACAGACAGGAGAGGAAAATGTCCATCTTGGAAATCCTAACAGCGTACAACAGAGAACAGAATGAAAAATTCCATGGATGTCCAGTGCTATGCAGAGATGCTACCATGTTTTATCCCACTGATGTCCACTCAAGTGCTAGCTTCTGGGACACAGAGGTTTACCCATGAGGAGCAATCATAATTCCATCAGTTATAGCAGGTAGGGTCTTGCAGGCCAATGCTTGGCTCTTACCAATGTGAGGCCAACACTCTCTGTTGAGATGACTGGAGAGTCATGCATGCTCTTGCTAGTTGTTAGAGGCACCTCTTGGAAACAGAAGAGAGAGGAAACCTTGCTCCTTTATAGCTTATCATGGGTTTAATGGCATCACTCCTACTAATCATCTCCAAGACTGTAAAAGTGATCCCACTTTAGTCTGGGAGAGGGAGAAAATTTGGAAATAGTGTAAAATAGCGAAGTTCAAAGTGATGCATGTCATTCTTGTGTGTTCTTGAACTGCCCATGCTACAACATGCAAAACAATCTGCATTCAAGAGGTCAGTTCCTTTAAAATCTGAATTTTTCTGGATTTGCAGTATCAAAAGCAGGCAGACCCTGTTTTTTCTGAATGTCATCTCTCTTGCCTCCTGCTGTTTCTGCACAGATTGATTAAGCTTGTCTTGGTTTCTGTGCATGGCTATATTGCACTGCAGGTTTAAATGACAGGTTCATCCTCTCCTGGCAAATCTTAACAGATGGGTTCTAAAAATATTTTCATATCTTAGAGTACCTAGAATCCAATTAAGTAAGTAAGAAAAAAACCCCAGTTATTTACCACCCTGCCAGAATTTTTTGGAGAGGGTGTGTGTCTGAGCAACATGACGTTTGGCACTAGCCCATCAGTTACATACAAACTGCTCAGCACAGTGGTAGCCAGCTTAAGTCCTGCTTGGGCAAAATTTTAGCTGACCTCCACAGTCACTTAAATAATGTTCTCTGGGACCGACTCAGTTGCATCATTTGAAACGGAGGGATTCCTCCAGTTTCTGCTAGCTTAGCAAAACAAAGCTTCCTGCCATAACATGCCACCAGACAGAGAAAAATCCTTACTCTTAAAAATGAGTTTTCATTGGTATAGATTCACTGTGCCACATACATAAGGAGTGTTTATTGTCAGAAAACAGAGTCACTAGTTACTTTTCATCCAGTACTGAATCACGCATGAGGTTTAGAGAATGGAGGTGATGTTTTAGCTGCTTTACATCACTTGTGCTAACCTCTCTCCATCTCACTGGAGACCAGTGTCCTTTGAGATACTGATGGACTGGCTGGTGTAGCAGGACTGTAACTCACATTCCACAGGTCCAGGACAGCCACAGGCTTTGACATGCCATCTAAGTGGGTTAGCCAAAACAGTGGGTTTGAAGGCAACCAATGCTAAACTTTCATAATAGAGAGTATTGTAGTGTAGTTCAGTTACTCACCCTCGCTTAAATTCAGCAGCAGCGTGAGTAACTGCCCAGGTTTGATTCTTCAGAGTTTGCCAATTTGCCAATTCCCATGCAGGACATGCTGGGACAGTCTTTAATTTCTTTGCTTATCAACCTGATTTTTTTTCTTTCCTGCGTGAAACTGCATTAGGAATCTACACTGAGTGGTATTTAAATGGGTATCATGAAAGTCAAGTAGTGAGTGGAGTGCAGTCACTGAAGAGTGACAAGAAAAACCAGCATGTTAAGCTGTTTGCAGTACCTGGCAATTTTCACCAGGAGAAGTGTACCATGTGAACATATCATTTGTTTGCAACCACAAAGGATGCACAGAGTATATTGGTAATTTTCAGCTTGCAAGGAGGAGGCACTACTGGCTTCTGTTTTGACACATCAGACTGCCAAATTTAACAAATTGGCAATGATGGGATTTTTAACTAAGATTTATACAGTAAATTAATTAGCAATTATGTTACACTGCTCTTTCACTCTGCTTATCTCAGAAGAAGTGAGAGGTGCTCTGGATGGTTTTGGGCCAGAGGAGTCTGTGCATTCTCTAAGAGTTACATACATCCTGCTATCATGAGACATGTTTTGGACTACATCTACCAGTTAAGTGTACTTGTGTGAAACTTGCTTTGATTAGATGCATCCTTTAGGCAAAGTAGAAGGTTTGAAGGTTCAAGTCTCTTGTCTTTGGCTAATAGACTTCATCAGAGAATGCTACATTCTCTCTATGGGAGAAAATTTTCTGTCACCTTGCCCTTCTTGAATAGAACATTTTAAAAAAACCTTCAAAACAGGTATTTAGACCACACGTAAAACAGCCTTCTCAAATGCAAGAAATTGAAAATTCTTGCGCTGCCTTGCTTTACAGCTGTAGTCCAAACATGTCTAAAATGTAAGCTTCTGTATATAACAGCACCATAAATAGCTCTCAGGAGAATTAGGTGTTTGGTTTGGATAAATATATGGAGAGACAGCAAAGTACAAAACCTTAAGATAATCACTTAAAAAGTTCGGACTCGTACATTTAAATTTCTGATGCATTCTGCCAAGTGAGTGACCAAGTTCCACTGCTGTTTACAGGAATGAATCTGACTGTACTCTCACATTTTTATTTGATGCCACTCTCAACTTTTGTAAGAAAGTAGAGATTCCTGTTCTGTAATTAAGGACAGAATTTTGTCCTCGAGCTGATGCTGCAGTGGAGGTCCAAACGGTCATAGCATGTGGTGAGGTGCAATACTGATATTGGAACGTATTTATGGATTTTTGTTGGCATATTGTATCAGATGCTCCAGCTAAATACTGAATTAATTCTTCAAAGATGTATATTACAGTGCTTATATGACTAATTATCAGTCATACAGTCTGTTTGGGTGTAGAATTTCATAGTTTTTCTCCTATATGAAGCTACAACAAAGAAATTTTACGTCTAGCACCAAAAGGGGCTACTTTAGGATACTTCACGCTGGTAAAGGAGGGAAAATAGATACCCAACTATGTATATAACCTTGTTGGTAAGAATGTGAACCTTTTGTGGGTTAAGTTGTGTTTATAACATAAGCTGTGATTTAGCTTAGGAGTGTGGTAATAAAAGACTGCTTGCTCACTGGCAATTGAGGCGGTAAGGTGCAACACTCTTAATGCTCAGTAAGTGCTCAGCTTGAACTGTATTTGCCTGAATGCATTCTGCGTCACAGTAGTATGAGACAGACCAGGAAATGCACTTCAGGGTAATTAGAATACTTTCTGGATGATTAAAGTGACTCTGCTTTTGACCTTTGGCCCTTCATGTTATCACACCGTCCTTGGTGTGCTAACAGTCCCACAAAAATTCATGGCTTGTCATGTCTCATTGCTAGTAAAATGTGCCACACTGTGCCTTATAAGGCTTTTATTTTGTTCTGTGCTGTGAAAATGTAAACCCTGAAAGCTAAGCTCCAAGATTAACGACAGCAAAGGAGCCCCAAGTGAGAATTTCCTCTGGACAGATGACATTCTTTTCTCTGAGTGAGGCCAAACTGTCTGTTTCTGTTTCTGTGCACACTCACATCCCTCCTGCAGGTCTTCCAAGAACACTATTGACATTGCAGGTGGCTTCAAACAGGAGTTAGTTGTATAGTTGTATCGGTGCTTACCTGCTTGTGCTTATTTCTTTTTTTTTTTTTTTTTTTTTTTAGTAAGAAAGCTAATTAAAGCATTGAAATACTTGCATAAACTAATCACAGGCTACATTTCTATCCCAGACTTATTTCCCCCAAAACACTGTTCTTTCAGTGCTTATTTGTCCTGTTGACAGAGGTAGGTTCAAGCACAGAAAATAACAGATCCAGGAGTTTTAAAAAAGGCCAGATTCTGAGAATGGTATCTTGGCAGCCAGAGTGGTAAGAGAGAAAACACAACCAGAAAAATCCAGAGGTAGGAATTCCCACTGACCTCCTGGAGGTGCCGATACAACTGAAAGCCTTGCTCGGCAGCCCAGCAAAAATCATTACAGCACAGAATAAATTGCGTACCTTTCTTTGGTGGTTCACCTAGATTTCACTTGCTTAGGACCAGGCTGGTGTCATGGCAATGCATGGCTGGGAATCTGAATTTTCTAGATGTTGCGGGTTGAGCCTGGCCAGCAGCTCAGCATCCACACAGCCACTCACTCAGCCCTCTCCCACAGGGTGAGGAGAAAATAGAGAAAGGGAAAAAGACTCATGCATTGAGATAAAGGCAGTTTAACAGGTGAAGCAAAAGCTGCATCTACGAGGAAAGTAAAGAAGGGATTTATTCACTACTTCCCATCAGCAGGCAGATGTTTAGCTACTTGTTGGAAAACAGGGCCTCAGCACATGTGACGGCTGCTTGGCAAGTGTAGGACAAAGGCCGTAACCATAAGTGGTGCTGCTTCCTCCTCCTTTCCTTGTGCTTTTATTGCAGATCATGACATTACATTGTATGGAATATCTCTGTGGTCAACTCACATCAGCTTTCCCAGCAGTGTGTTCCCTGCCAACTTCTTGCTCACAGGGGACAAGGTGGCAGCATGAGGAGCAGAGAAAACCTTGACACCGTGCAAGCACTGCTCAGCAATAGTCAAAACATCAGTGTTCTGTCAAGGCTCTTTTAGTAACAAATCCAAAACCTGGACACCTTAGAGGCTGCTGTGAAGAAAATTAACTCTGTCCCAGCCAGACCCACTTCCTATTTCATATCTCTACTTCCTATTCTGTATCATTTGCGCTATGTTCAGGTCCTCCACTATCCAACAGATCCTTATCAACCAGCACCCCTCTTCCCATCCTTTGTTATATATGCCTATATCCTTCCCTTACTTTATGGACCACCCTCATCAAATGTCTATAAATGTCCGTTGACTTCATGTAGTCCGTGGCTTGGACTCCAAAGCCAACTCAGCTTGGGTTACCACTGCACTTGCCCAGTTGCTTGTGAGCCTTGTCCTCCGTTGCATTGGGTGGTTCCTGGTACAGTGCTTTCTATAACATACAACTCAAATTGTGAGATACAACAGTTCAAACGTACATCGATCACACTGGGATAGATCTGGCTTCTCTTCTAGTTGTTTAGACTAGATGATAGGAAGAGGACTGGTCAAGCCATGATTGAAATTATGACAGGTACTCTGAACTGTGACTTACTGGTTGAAGTCTTTTGTCTTCATAGGATAAATAACTTCTACAATGAGGAAAGGAGTGTGCTTCTGCACCCAGGAATGGTCTTAGACTGGCCTTGCATTTTCATGAATAAAGGACAACTTAGTATATGCATCGCTACAGAAATAAGTGATCCTGAATGTCACATATGCTCTGTATGAAGCTAAGCACAATAAGTGGATACTAAAAACATTATGTTGCAGTGCACTAAAGTTGTTAAATTACAATAATGTCAGTAATAACTATAGGAACTGATTATTCAAGAATTTCTATTCTTGGTTTAAGAACCATAGTAAAAAAATCAATGTAGCTGGAGGACAATAAAAATAAAAGGAATATTCAAATTCATCAAACAGGAAATTAATTTACTCTAGGATTTTTATTTTCAATTTTATTCTTAATGAGTTAAAAAGAATCTTTGATAACTATATAGCTTAAAGATAGCGCAATCTGGAGTTGTTAGAATGATAAGGAGTGTTCAGGTGCACAACTAAGTGCTGTTAACTAGTCCTTCTGCTAATTTCAGTTATTAAACAAAAAGAAGTGTTTTCACTTCTTTTATCTACAGAGTTTCTGAAGTATATAAGAACAAAATTTCCCAAAGGCAGAGCTGATTTGACTAATTCAGTCACTGACTAAAGTACACTATAAGTTTACAGCTAGGTTTGCGGATACTACACACAAACCTTTACCCTTAATTAGATTATACCAGAAGTAGATAATGGTTTTACAGTCTGCTTCTCATAATCTTGTTAAGCATAACACCATGAGGACTGGAAACAAGGTGGTTTCATATAATCCTGTGTGGGGTCATATGATGATTTGAAACAGTCTATGAATCCGTCTTCAGAGGAACGTATTTAGGAAGCTTGTGCCGATGCTTTGATCTGTTCTGGAACGTTCATATTTTCAATAGCTTTTCAAACGGGGTTGTGCCACCCGAACTATCCAGCTGGAAATGAGAACCACTTAGAGTCCAGCTGTTCCTGCCTTCCAGTTATCTTAATGAGGATGGAGAGGGTGGAGAACTGTTGTCATCAATTGCAATTGTACCTATGATTGCATTAGATTTTGTGACATAGGCATTTTTCAGCATTTGAAGGAAATAATTTATTTTCTTTTTTTTAAGTTCAGTGTAGAGATTGGGACTGAAGGAACATAGTAGCTTAGTCTCAGTATTTCAGCTGTCTTGGATGTTGGTATAAATAGTTTTGAGAATATGGAGTGACCGGGAAGACAACAGAAAGAAACAAGTCAACCAGCTCTATTAGCCTCTTTCTTGGAACAAACTGTCAACAACAATAAACAAAATGTTTCACTATTGCTACCGGACCAGTTTTAGTCTCGTCCTGAAATGTTAATACAGTGTTAGCTCTTGTAATCTCTGTTCTATTGATTTATGAAGAGAGAGGATGTGGTTTAATTCCAAGAGGATTCCAAGAGCATTTGCTAAGTGTTTCAGGCTCCAGAGGTGGGGAAGACGTCTTTAGTGCTTTTCAGATGTGGAAACAAATCTGAATAAGAGCCATACAACAAACTGAGATGCTTACACAGCTTTTGTAGTTGCTCTTACAAATGAAAAGAACTTCATAGTTTTTCTAGGAACCAGCTCTTTCTTCAGCCTGGGGCACAATGCTCACATGCAACTGCTTAGCTTTTTAGAAGTGACCATGTCTTTTCCAAAACTGCTTCTGAGTGGGGTTTCAGCCTGCAAGCTTCATACCATGAGGTTTTTGACCTGAGCTTCACTGAATACAGGGACAGATCATTCTCTACTGTCTGATGAACCTCATCTGCATACTAGGGTACATATGAATTTGAGAAGAATACGGTTTTAGTAAGGTTACTACACAAGCCATTCTTGAGGCAAGTCACAGTTATAATTATTTTTATGTTTCTGCCGTTGTGGTTAAGATAAACGTATTTTGTTGTGAATACAGTGGCACTCTTTAGAAGTGTCATGTAATGATTTGATTTTGTATTTTAACTAAGCAAATGACAATATTCCCATTTATTCTCTGGATGCAGGATCAGACCTTAGTCTTCCCCTTCCTTATCTCCGCAAACTTCCTTGAGCTACAGCGATTTTTAAATACTGTGCTGCCCATGAGCTGAGTATCTCCACTCCTACCTTTTAAACTTTTGTTAGTCTGTTAATCAAATTCAGAATAGTCTGGGAGAAAGTGATTCCCTGGTTTAGAAACTGAAAGTGCAGCTATGAAATTAAAACTTGCTGATGAAGAGGAAGGAAGAAGTTGACATTTTACCCTTTTCAAGTCAAGATTTTGGCACAGAGCCTCATGTTCACTATATAATTTTATTAGAGCTGGCCTACTTATGTCAAGAGGTGTGCAAGATTTTCATTCAAGTTTTGTTCCTCGAATAATTTCTTAACCTCATGCAAAATGAAAGCTGGTTCTTTAATCATGTATTGGGGATTTTTTTCCTCGGATCTGAGAAGTGGCTGTGTATGTGGATGATAAGTGCTAAGCTATTTTTGGATGACAGAAAGGCTCTTTAGACAAGCTTTTCACATGGCACTGGTGTGACTCTCACATTGGTGTAACTGGTGTACGCCATTTTCTGACATTCTACTATAATTGACCTGGAATATACAAGATTATGACTCTTCTATAAATCATATTACATTTATGAGTAAATATTAGTAAAGAAGCACACATGTCTACAAAGTATAAATGTCGCCCCTGTTGTTTTGGCTGTAAAAGAAACAAGAGAGTAGTGTAAAGGAGTATTCTAAAAACAATGCATAAATTAAAGCAATAATTTACTAAAAACTACAAAATGTTTATGTTACAGGCAAAAATTAATAGCCAATGTGGAATTCTCTGGAGAAAGATAAAAGAAACTCAGAAGAGATATATAGAAATCTCATTCTTTTCTTTCTGCTTTTGAGGATTTTGGAACAAATGTCATTAGAAATGTCACTGTGTATAACGGTGCATTATTTAATGACTGTGTTGTTCTAGCTCCACTCATGAAGGCTGACTGTTTTTATTCTTCCCTGAAGTTTTGATTTGCAAATACATACACTTTAGACAAGTGGATTCTTGAACTGTAGTAATGCACACTAGAGGTATATAGGTTCTTCTGGCAAGAAAATTGAAGCTCCTCTAGTTACAACAGATAAAATTACTACTATTCAGTAAGCCATCCTGCAGTTTGTGAAACTTGCCAGACAAAAATTTAAACCTTACTTACTTTGTGCCTAGGCAGAATTCACCATCCAACCTTGAGTAGTTGATTGATGCTGTCTGTTCCATTTGCTTGAAATTCTAGTGGTAAAAGCTAGGCATTTCTGTTTCTTAATCTTGTAAAGATCATGATAAAACCTACTCTGAAGGTTTTTCTGAAGTCAATGACAAACTGAATATTAAAGTGAGATATACAGAATTCTAATGTAGCTCAGTTCGATTCTATATTTCTTAAAATGTTATAGAAGATGAAGATACTCACCTTTTGCAACATAGATATGTGCATGATGTGGAAACAATTTATTAATGAGTCAGTATCAGAACTGAGAATGAAACACAAACACACTGGCTCTAATTGCTAAATGAAAGGTCCTCACTACCATGGAAAATGTACACATGGAGAGGGAATTGTAGTCGTGTCTCTCTGTATGATGAACAAAATGCATCAGAGATGCACACGCTTTGGGTCAAACAATATCGTTAGCTTTCTTTCAGTGTGCTATGTGAGACTCAGGCATGTTACATAAAAAAGGCCAACCTCAGCATTACACTACCTATTTTTAAAGCACTACTTTTTTTTCAAGCACATAATCAAAAGGCCAAATTGCATAGCACTCAGCAAGCCCACTCCACTTAATTCATTCTTCTGAATAAATCAAGTGGGATTGTCTCTAACGAAAAAATGCTTACTGTGGCTTCTTAGATCCCTCAATAATTTTCAGTGGTTCTTGAGTCCAATTGCAATAGCAACAGCATTAATAGTCAGCAATAAACAAAATGTCTCAGCTGTTTTTCCAGTGGGTGTTTTAAAAACCGTCAAATTTATGTACATGTTGTTAGTCTCTTCCCCAAGCCCTTCTTCAGTTTTCTCTGATGTTTTCCCCTCCATTTCCTTCTTTTGGTAATGAGATGCAACTCAGGACTTAAAAAAACAGTTAAAGGTCACTAGACGCCAAGTCAATTAAAAAAGAGTCTTAGCATCCAAATATCACTATATTAATGACATTCTAATTAAATATTACACAATGTTTTGTACTGTATAGATGAAAACAGTGTAGGAGTGAGAAAGAGATTAGCTATGAACTGGCATCTGTGTGGTCTCTGCAGGATGAGAGGCTTGCTGAGCCTCCACAGCCCCAAGGATCAGGGAGCTTGGCCAGGAAGCTCATACTGTAAATCATACTTATCCCAGCAAAAATCACACATTAGTTTTGGGGCAGCTGTTTTGCCATGCTGTCCTCGGACAGCTGTATTGTCTTACAAGGATTACTTGAATACCCTTTTTAAATCAGGTTCTTCATTTAGATTACACCTCATCTTGCTGGAAAAGGTTGAGCCAGAGGTTTTTGGATCAAAATGTCATCAAAAGTTCCATAAGCCCTTGCTAAATCCAAGGTAGGGTTACAGTTAAGCATGATTTTCCCTATGAAGATTTGGAATATAAAGTGAAATAGGAACAAATGCTTTCTAAAATCTGGAAACACAATTTGCAAACAGAAGAAAGCATTTATCCTTCTGTGATTCCCATGCATGAGATTTCTTGTGCTAAATTGCAAGCAGCATTAAATAAGTGACAGTGATAGTAAGCTGAGGAAATTCAAGAACAGAAGAAGTTATATTTAATTTATCTTTTTTGCTACTGAAGTAAATGAGAGCAGGGCCAATGAATAACCTACCCCAAATTCCAGCTTTTCCCACTAGATTGCAGTTTCCTTTCCCTTTGTTAAGCAACAAGAAAAAGTGTGTAAAGAATTTGATTGGTTACTCTCTTAATTGAGGTTTACTGGCAAAGACAGTGGATAAGCTGTCTCGGGTCCTGTTGCCCAAGCCAACACAAAACATAGCAACACAGTTACATAAATGAACTAGTTAGAAAATAGCCAGAAGTTTACCTCAAGTTTTAAAGCAGAAATTTTAAAGATAATGCTGGGGATAAGTTCCACAAAGTCAAGGCAGACTGTCACAGAGTCATAGAATAGTTGGGGTTGGAAAGGACCTTTCAAGGTCTTCTAGTCCAACCCCCCTGCAATAAGCAGGCACATCTTCAACTCGATCAGGCTGCTCAGAGCCCCATCCAACCTGACTTTAAATGTTTCCAGGGATGGGGCATCTACCACCTCTCTGGGCAACCTGTTCCAGAGTTTCACCACCCTCATTGTAAAACATGTCTTTCTTATGTCCTAACTAAATCTACCGTCTTTTAGCTTAAAACCATTATCCTTGTTATATTGCTACAGGCCCTACTAAAAGGTCTATCCCCATCTTTCTTAGAAGCCCTCTTTGGGTAGTGAAAGGCTGCTGCTGTAAGGTCTCCGTTGAGCCTTCTCTCCTCCAGACTGAATAGCCCCAACTCTCTCAGCTTTTCCTCATAGGAGAGGTGCTCCATCCCTCTGATCATTTTTGTGGCCCTCCTCTGGACCTACTCCAACAGGTCCATGTCTTTGCTGAGAACTCTGGAGCTGGGCACAGTACTCCAGGTGGGATCTTATCAGAGTAAAGTAGAGGGGGAGAATTGCCTTGCTCGACTTGCTTCCTACGCTTGTTTTCATGGACCCCAGGATACAGTTGACTTTCTGGGCTGTGAGTGCACATTGCTGGCTCAGGTCCAGCTTTTCATCCCCAGCACTCCCAAGTCCTTCTCCACAGGGCTGCTCTCAATTCCTTCATCCCCCACCCTGTATCGATACTAGAGGTTCCCCCAACCCAGATGCAGGACCTTGCACTTGGCTTTGTTGAACCTCATGAGGTTCACATGGTCCCACTTCTCAAGCTTGTCCAGGTCCCTCTGGATGCCATCCTGTCCCTCAGGTGTGTCAACCACACCACTCATCTTGGTGTCAGCTGCAAACTTGCTGAGAGTGCACTTGATCCAACTGTCTATGTCATTGATGAAGATATTAAACAGTACTGGGCCCAATATGGACCCCTGAGGCACGCCACTTGTCACTGATCTCCATCTGAACATTGAGTCATTGACCACTACTCTCTGGATGTGACCATGCAGCCGATTCCTCATCCACCGAACAGTCCATCTGTTAAATCTGTATCTCTCAAATTTAGAGAGGAGGATACTATGGGGGACCGTGTCAAAGGCCTTACAGAAGTCCAGATAGATCACAGTCAAGGCATGTAGAGTTACTAGCTGAGCTAGTGAGTCCAAAAATAAAAGTTATTTTAACTGGGCAACATTAGTGTTGCCAGAAAAGAATGTGCACTGGAGTGTTAGTTCCTGTTGTCACTTCTTAAGCCCGCCATGTACTTCTATATATCAACCATAGTTGCCAAGTGCTTCATCTAACACTGTTTCTTGCCTTGCAATTAGTAGATGTTCTGATCTGCCTTTACTTTCTTTGCAACAAAAGCACCATGCAAACTCAACCTACAACTTATTCAAACTTTAAAATACACTGCTTACTGTGTTGCATGAAGGTGAGGAGCTTCAGAGGTCCCTGAGGTAACAGAAAGTTTTGATTTGACAGTGCATGATAAAATAAAATATTTTGTCTATTTGTCTTAATTTCAAAGAATGGGTAATTCTGCTGACATTTACATAAGAATTTCATGGGAGTTAATTAATTAAATATTAATAGACTCACTGTTGTTTTATAAACAAAACAGTATTGTTTTATGAACTTGCTATTGTTATAGAAACACCAAACCAGAAAATAAAAGAATTTGATGCACAGTTTTTTGGTAAATCTCAGGTGTCTTAAAAAGCCTTAGATTACAAGAATTACCTTATGAATTTGCGAAACTGATAATACCATCTTTTGTGTAAATCCAAGGAAGACAGATCTTTTTTTGGTCTTGTGTTTCCTCTCAACTTCTCTAGTTAGAGATCCACATTTAAAGTTAGGGCTTATCTTCTGCTTTCACTTAAGCTCATTGCTATTGATGTCATTTTTTTCCCACTAGAAGAGGGCTGAAGTTGACCAGGTTATACCTCTATCCGTTTATATCCATATTCAGCCAGTAGGAAGGATGTTGGACCTTCATAACTGTTCAGCTTTCCTGAAGAGAGTGCTATGCATCTCCCAGGGTGCTGGGAATGCCGGATCTGAACCAGTGTATTTGTTTCTAGTTAAGATGACTTTGTTTTCTTTTAAGTTTCTGCCTGTGCCAGGAGTCAGACTGACCCTTCTTTTAAAATGTAAAAGAATTCAATGCAGCAAGACTCCTGTCTGGACTTCAAGTTGGTTGAGGCCTGGAGCTCTGGATACAATTGTTAGTTGCATTTCTAGCTGGTGTATTCATCATGCATGCAGATCCAGCAGAAGATTTGGCAGTTCAACAGGTATTCCTTTTGATGACGACTTTTTCCATCAAATGGCTCTCACAATTGAGGCAGAAAATGACAGTTGGTCTAAACAGTGATAGAGACACCTGTACTTTCCAACAGCCCCATACAAGCTTTTGTTGAAATGCAGGTTTTGTAATGTCTGGTTGTAGGGAGCTGTACCTTCAGACTGAAAATGTTGAGCTAGTTAATCTAATATTTTGTATTACTGTGAAGAAATGTTCTACATCCTATCTGTGCAAGGGGCCCAAATGGGATTTCAGAAAATGTTACTCTTGTAAAGGTTCTCTTCTAGTGGAAACACTTGCATACTGGAACACATTGGCTCTTCTCCTCATGGCTGCCTTTCTTCTCAGCCAAGGACCGTCCATCTCCCTAGTCATGAATGCAGAACAGTTGCTGAAGCCTAGTTGAGCCTGATAAAGGTAATAAATTGCACAGATTTGGCCTATGTCTGACCTATTAGTTACAGCTACACTAGAACTGTTCAGCAGAGGAACCTGAGGTTTACTCAACCACTTTGTGTTTACTTTCAACATACACTCATTTGGAAATGTGTTCCCGTGTTTATTTATAAATGCCATGCATAGACAGAACAATTGGTATGCCACAGATGTACGACACACTTGCAAGTATTTTCTAACCTAAAGAGGTTATGTTGCACCTGCACTGCAGTTTATTTCTATGGAGCAACTGAGGTCCCATTCCCCAGTCCTGCAGGTTTCACTTCAGTGCCAGCAGAGATGGATTTCCTTCCCACGTGAATCAACATTGTGCTAATGCAGAGGCAGCAGGCTTTGCAACCCAAAATGGTTTGAAATGCTCAGAATCACACCCCCACCCAGGAACTGAGCTGCACTTCTGGATACTGCAGTTTAGATATAACCTTCCTCTGCAGTACTGTTATTTTTGTTACTTTTTGTTATTAATCATTGTAGTTCAGTAGAGGGCCCGTGCAGGAGCTGACAGCTATTCCTTGATATGTCACATGTCATTATTTATGGGCAGTTATGTCCCAGCCTACAAAATTAAAACAGAAAGGGGAAGGCTTCAGGAGCTTTAAAATGCTTTCTGCAGTTATTGTTGAATCACTGGGGACGTTGGATGTAAAACTCAGTGTTAGAAAACTGCTAAAACAGGACAAAGCACAAGTTCAGTTCTAAAGCGTCCCCAAGCTTGATAAATAGAGTGTTTTGTTTTTTTTTTTTCACCAGCATTGCATAGTAGAAAGAATGCAGACTTTGGGTGGGAGAACTCTCTGATTTCTGAGAGTTATAAGCACAAACCTGGATTTCAGTAAGGAGTTGTCTCTAACAGAAGAAATGTTCAAAGTTAAGGTGGCGCTTCTTATGTGTTGCACTGTGTGACCACCAGAGTTAGTGTGCACCTGCAGTGTGTCCACGCCTTCTGTATGCCCTGCAGGTACACAGAGTGTAACAAGTACTCCTGGGTGATGAGGAGACCCAGCCTCTGATTGATTAATGTCTTTTTCAACTAGATTAATCTTGATTGTATTCACTTCACTTTCTGCCTGCAAGATAAGATTAGAATATCTATCCTCGAGGCATTTTTGTGTCTTGGATGATAGGCAGCACTGAAATGTGACTAGCAGTGACTGAATTCCACTGAAACAGCAATCTATTCCAGGACCCACATGTGGAAGTCACTCTGGCACTTTATTGTTTGCAGTTCAAGCCAACTTTTATATGTGTACATGAACAATTTTCTTTTGTTAGATATTCACTTCATTTGCTTCATCTGCAAGCAAAGATTGTTGGTAGTAGACATCCATCTCCAACAGCAAAAGCATAGAAAAGGTGTAATCGAAAGATTTTTTTTTTAATCTTCATCTAGATGACCTTCTTAACCCCTCTGCGTCATCTAGGAACCAGGATATAACATCTCTGCTCCTTCCCCCTCCAATTGCCCTTATAATTTTTATTATGTTTATTATTATTATGCTAGTTATTGCTTTTCAAAGAGTGATCCTTTACAACTTTTTGTTAAAAAAAAAATATGGGAGGAGAGGTATAACCAGTCTTTAGGAGGATGTTTCCTCACTGTGTATCCCAAGGGAGTTGTCTCTTGGGAGAAGACAATTGGAGATGGTCAGAAATTTAGGTTGTCTTGTTAAACTCTCTGGCTTGAGCATGCTAATGTCCTCCGTGTGCAGGGTGCAGAGTGCCACAGGCAACTGCGGACTCTGCTAGAAGAATTCAGTTTTGCACTGCCTACTCCATTTGGAAACATGTGGGATTAAGATGCTTCTTAGTTGGTACTGAACTTCTTCGCCAAGTCAGGAGGGAATACTAAGCCAGGGCTCCAAGAAGCTACCACAAGGCTGGCAGCGAGGCTTCCGTGTGGCTGCGGGAAGAGGGTTCCCCCCAGCACCTTCCTGTCCCTAGTTTGCTCACTTGGTCTTCTTCGCAGGCTTTGGCGCTCTCATCTCGACACAAATGCTTGTACTAGGTTAAACTGCCTGTGGCTTGTGGTGGCTAGCAATGATTTAAAAAGAATCATCAATAGAAACTTGGTTCCTGTTCAAAAGCTATCATGATTTATCCACCTGTCTAGACACTTTGTTCTGCTATGAATCAATCTGTGTTAGTAGTACCTATCTGCATTTAGCACTAGTGCTTCAGAAGAGAAGGTGCAGCCTATATTCTCTCTTATTTGTACAAGGCTTAATTTGACTGACCAGATACAACCATTTGAAGCATGTTAAATCTAAATTCAGTCTGACTAAAAGTTACTTTCCATGCCTATAAGCGTCTAACCACTTCACAGCACCTGAGTGTTGCCTTACAGACTCTCAAGAAGGAGCTATTCCCAGCCTCAGACTTCACAAAACTCACTTGGCAGTGTGCTATCAGAGATGGAAAATCCAACTGCACGAGCATGAGTAATGTCCACGTTTATCTCCATAGGGCTCCCTCATGGTCAGGGTCATGTAACATGAGTAGCTTCTGCATGACTGTAGGCATGTATCAATTGGTACATTCATGCAAGCAATAAACCCTTTGCTCCAGACCTGGCTTGGCTGGTATATGGATTCCCTGAGTGAGGACTTTAATGCCTTTGGGCAAATGTGGGCATTTGCACTCATTTCAGTTACTCTGCCGAAGCCTTTGAAATCCTTATGAAGCTGTGGGATAGCAGTGATCCTTAAGCAAATTAGAATAGGATGTTAAAACTGCGCAGAGCAGGTCCTCTTAGATACAGAAGTCTTGCAGAGTAGCGAGAAACAGCATATAGTCTCACTTAAACAGAAGACAATGGTAAGGGTTTGCTTCATAGTTCATCATTCGACTACTATCTTTCATTGACATAATACCAGTGTTACTCAGGAGTTCAATCTGCACGTTGTGTAAGTCAATCTAAACAATCTCTTGAGAGATGCCAAGGATGAAGTTGGTGAACATTAAGCTTGTAGAAATAAAATAATCTATTTTCTGAGAAATGTCATGAAAGTAAATCAAGAGGGAATATTTTCAATTTGTAAGATTTAGGAGCTAGGTCAGGGCAGGCAGGGATTTAATTTAATTCTTCCACTGTAAGTCTTAGATCAAAAAAAGATGCTTCACTTGGTCCGAGATTAAAGATCTCATCTTCTAAGTAAGATTTAGCATTTGTCAGTGCTAAGCGTGAGGGACATCAACAATGGGAGCTGTGAGAGGATGGATGGAGACATATCCATGTTTTTTTCAGGAATGTACCTGGCAGAATGAAAAAGAGTGACTCAGATTTTCAGGCGTGGATTGGCAGGTCAAACTAACTTAAACGCAGCACTATGGTCTGCTTTCCTTCTCCATTTCCTCTGCTGACTCTGCCACACGCTGGATGTGCAGCCCGTAGAGCCGATGTGTCTGCAGTGATGCTGCTGACCTGTTCAGCAGACAGCCCGAAGGACTCATCTCAGAGACAGATCACTGGTATTACTTGTGTACTTCCCTTATATCCACTTCTTCTGGAAAGCTGAATTTCAGCATTCTGCAAGTGAAAAGCAGAGCATCTGTTTCCACAGCAATTCATTTAACTGTAGAAAGAATCCCTTCCTACTAAGGCAATGCCTACAGCAGCAGTTGCACCAATGGAAATTAGAGCCCACTGAATAACATAATGGCATGACATGGATGCTGATTTAGTATGTCAGGTTCTCCCTTGTCTCTTACTGTATTCCAGTGGACTTTCTTCCTTTAACTGTGCTGGATGGTTGCTGGGACAGTTTCATTGAACATTCACCTTTGAGAGTCTATATAAGAATTGTGTGGCCTTATAGCGAATTTCTGTAAAAAGATCTGATATTCATAATGACATACAGCAATATGTATAACTGTAACTTTAGTTACACACACACTCTTTTATATGCATTTATGCACACATATTTGTACATAGAGATACATATACATTTGTGTGTATACACACATGTGTAGCTTGGGAACTCCCATTTGTGAACAGATATACACACACATTTCTAGGCTGCTGGCTTTTCTTCTGGCATTTTATTTGACATTGAGCTTCACAGATAAGAAGTGTGCAGACTCACCAAGAGGATCTTAGATGGCTGGGAGTAAAACTGTGATGGTCTTATTTTGGAGGGACCTTCATCTGTTCTTACTCTGCAGACTTTTATGGTTTTCAATTAAGAGCTTGTTATACCAAAGACTTTGGTAAAAACCTTTTTTGTAACAGTTGCTATTATTTGATAAATATTGACCTTTTTAACAGGGTTTACCGTATTTTCATCTCAGCAGTGCCCTGAAGTACTTCTGAAGGTATTTTTGCATAGTAAAGGAAAAAAAAAAAGGAAGATACAAATCCTACTAATAGCAAAGTAGTTTTGCATGAAAAATCTTGGAGTTGGAGTCTGTTCACCTCTTACTCAAAAGGACAAGAAGTTCAGGTGCATTTTTTATATATAATGCAAGAATTTCTATTACCTTATACTTCATCGAAGCAATAGCAGAAATGCATCCAGTTTAACTTACCTGTGTGAATGCATTAATTTCCCAGAAATTTGGGCAAGTTCAGAGAGACTGAAAAACTGCACCTTATTAGGTCTTCCTCTTTCAGGCTGTGTTCATTTATTTATCCAGATGCACTGGATTCCGCTTCATCATACACTGTATGAAACTAAAGGTATCTCAAATCGTATCAGAATGCCCTTTTCCAGCCCACTATAGTTTTTTAGTGGTTTGAGGAGTTCTCTGAATAGTTAGGGATAATCCTGTTATCATTGACTCTCCCCCCACTGAAGTAATTCTGAAATATTTCACATATATGCTAAGATAAAAAAGAACTGTGAAAGAAATACAATTAATTTCTGTTTCTAAATACCAGAGCTGAATTCAGAAAATATGTGATGGGGACTATGCAAGGTCTTAAATAAACAGATAAAACTGCATATGGTTAAATCTCTCTGGAAAACACTTTTCTTGTTATAATTTCTCTATCTTAAAACCGCTGATAAAAGATCTGCAGCAGAACATGTTGGGATGAATTAGTTAAGTAACTGTTTCTGTTTCATTAGGATGATTTAGGCCTTTGACAAATGTCATGGCATTAACATTTTATGCAAAGCATGAAGAAATGGCTACTGAAAGAATCAACAGCCTTTCTAAAAGTCAGCACTTTTTGCCTGTCTTTATGAGACCGCTGGTCACTCTGCAATATTAAGTGATAACTTTGCTGCGAGAATTATGTCCCTGCGCGATGTTTCACTTGGGCATTTGGCCCTTGCAGGGATGAAACTGCCAACAGATGCGATAGCAATCTCCATCACTGCGCTTGGATATGGTTCAACTGTCCATTTCCATTTGGCAAATACTACTAATAAGTCTCCCTCAGGGCAAGTAACCTTTTAATAATAATACTTTCCCTTTGAATTTGCTACAGAGATACCTGCTCTAATATATAGTTTGTGCAGTAATATGAACTGATTGGTGATTCCTTTTTGCTTTCCACCATGCCTTCCTCAGTCCCTCTCTGACAAAGTTGCAAGGACAGCCTTTTCCTGTCTGCCACTCAGGTCAGATCTGGCCCCTTTTCAAAACCAGTCTGGACTTAGTGGGAACATGCTTCCACTGTCAATGAATTCCCCTGCCCATACTGCTAAAAAGACTATGCCTTCCTCTTCTACCAGTTTGTACCATAAAATTTTAGTGTATTTTCATCATTAATCTTTATTTCTGAGGAACGATTAAAATGGAACAGTTGGGTCACTCGAAGTTTACCAAAAAGGTGTTGCTACTTTTAAACCCATAGTAAAAGGCTGCCAAGCTGTATTTATTGATCGCATTACAAGCATAAATGGCAAACTACGGACATGAAATTAGGCAGTTTTACTAAGCATACAACTGCAGGGGATTGTGAGCATGGAAACAAAAGTTTAATACATTGCAGACAAACTCTTATTAAACAAATTCCCTCAAACCATTTCTCTTCTATACCTTCCATTTTATATAGAGGCCAACATATTTTATGGTTGCTATGGATTTTTAATCAAAAGTTCAGCAAAAAATTCTAATACGTGCCTGTCCAAGTACCCTCTTTTTTTTGCAGCTTCTCTTATACCTTCCTGTCACTTGTTTGCAGTATGGCTGTGCTGCCAACTGGCTCATCTTCCTCTGCATACCTGATAGCAATAGCTTCTTTTGGAAGAAGCAGCCTTACAACTGAGTGCAACAAAATCAGAAGAAAATTATTTTCCTTGTTATTGTTGTTGTTGTACTATTCTTATTCTTCTGTCTCTGATGTCCAAGTCAAACTGCCAGGGCTTTTTCAAGACAATTTTATGCCACAAGACCAGAAAATTGCCACAGGCAACAGAAGAACCCGTCTGGGGATCATCTTGCTCAGATGGTTTAAACAGCACAGAGATTGCTCCTCTTGAGCTCCCTGGAGGCACAAGAAGCACGCTGATGCAGTGGCAAACACACGTGTAACACTGTGGTCATGAATAAGGCAGCAACCAAAGGAAGATACACAGTTTTAATTCTACTGCTGGAGTAAAAAAAGGAAATTATTAAAATGGGAAGCTATGTTACAAAACAGAAACCAAAAAATTTCAGTCTAATCCTTTAAACAAGTATAGGCTCAAGGACTGGTCTTGTAAGCAATTCCCAGATGTCTTAGCTGGAGTTGTGGGCCTTCACCCTCAAGGGCACACGTAAAGAGGCTGCTAAGAGGTGCTAACTGGAAAGGTGACTGGAAGGTTGAAGGTTCTTCTGGGCTTGGAGGGTGCTACAGCTGGGAAGTGGGCAGTGCCTGTGCTTTTCGATCTCATCTTCCATCTGCAGGAGCGGGCGGACACCTCCTGCTGCCCAGGGGGTAGTGCCTCGAGCAGCCCTCCTTGCCCCCTTGCAGGGAAAAGCTCTCTGGTGCGTCTGCAAGTGGGGGGCACAGCAGTGCAGACGTTGCCTGACTCTGTGCAAGTCACCTGGCTTCTCCAAGCCTTTTATTCTGTGCCTGTGAAGTGGGGACCAAAGAACTTCCAGGCCCTCACAGGCCACCAAGAAGACCTGTGTGCTATTCCAAATGGGACCTGCGAGCACTCATAATATGTTAAAGCCCTCTAGCAGTGTCGGAAATGTAGAGGTGGGAGCAAATGGTGAACCGCTAAGTTCAATTGGGTTCATAGTGTGTATTTTTTCTGCATTTTATTATTCACTACTGTTTGGACAAATGCTTGTTATGTCAGACAGTAGTACTGCTTCTTCTGCTTAACTGAGTTGAATATTTACAGTGGGAAGACTCCAAAAGACATCATTCTTTTAAATCAAAATGCCATGGGAAACTTGGGAAAGCGCTTTCAGTAAAAGCTTCCACTGGTGGAGCATCTTCCAACCCTAATAGGTTTGGAATTCCTTGGTCATTTTTAAGTTAAATTCCTGTTCATTTATCCATGCCTCTTTCACGTAACCAATAAAATAGCTATCTAGATGTCTGCTCAGAGACCTGAGCTGTTATTTAAAGCAACAATAGAGCCTACTTTTTTAATAATTCACTGCATAAATGTATCTTTTTAAAAATCCCACTTCAGCTGATCAGTTCTAGTTCAGTTGTTTCAAGATTGCCAATCCTGATTTATTAAACATCATGAACTAGCTACTCAAAATTATGACTTTAAAAAAAAAAAATCATTCTGTTCCTGTGTGCCTCCAGGGTTTCAGGCTGGCATTGTTGACATATTGAGTTCTACCTAGAATTGTGAAAGCTAGAAACTTAGTACTTCTCTGGGAGAAAACTGAGAGTGTAAAACAATGCCAGCTACTGCAATGTTGGGGAAAAAAACATTTAAACATTTAAACATTAATTAGATATAAGAATTGGAAACACACAAGTTTAATAGTGCACTACTGTGGAAATGGAAAAGTAGAAAACAATATTTCTACTTGAAAGGGAAAAGAATATATTGGCGTCCAGACTATATAGAGTCAGTTCTGTGCACAGAATAATTTTCCTAGAGAACTGTCTCCACAAAGCAGCCTTGTCAGCTTCAAATGACAAATATTTTGTGCATAAATATATTTTTCCATTATATCTATTCTAGAACACCTTTGCATCTGAACAAAAACCTGCAAAAAAAAAAAAAAGTAAGTTTTTCAGAAATCTCACTCTTTTTTTTTTTTTTTCTTCAGAAGATTTTATTTAGGCTTAAGTAGAAAAGAATTGATTAGGGAATTCCATCATGAAAAGTACTGCAAAGCACTGATACGGTATTGATTCCTTACGAGTGGTCACCCTCCCTTTAAAAAAAACTTGATATCTCTTTGCTTCATGTTACTCCCCATGTGCTGCATAGGCTGAGCATGTTGGCATCTTAACTCTGCTGGTGTTTTCCTCTGAGAAAACACTGACAAAAGCTAAGTTTAAGAGATTTACACTACAGTTAGTTTCAAATCATAAATCTGTCTTTTGAGCTATAAAAGTGCATTTGTGGTTGAGGGAAAAGTTCCTGAGGTCTTTATTGCTCTCCTAGAATAGTGCTGCATTCTGGATACCTCTGCATGCATGGATGAGTACTGTGATAGAGTAAGATAGCATTAAAATTGTCCGTTAGTTTGGAAGGGAAAAAGGAGACTTGGTCTGTATGAAAAATCTGTAGATAGATAGTTTCTCTGGAAAACATTAAAAAAACCCAGTTTATATCAAAAATAGAAATACTTAGATTTTGCACTGCTATGCAATAACCTGTGCACTGGTTCTTGAAGTAGCTACCAGTTTCCTTGGTGCCTGTTTCCAAGTGAATGACATTGAATAGTGTATCACTGGAATCATGCAGGACATCAACAGGATTTTCAACCACAAAATCATTTGTGTACTGTCTAGCTTTTCCATCTTTTTAAAGAGCTGGTGAATTTCTAAAAGATAATTTCAATGGGCAGTGATATGTTTTCCTGTCTCTGAATGGAACTCTGTGACTTCTACCCTTGGAAATCTGTTGCTATACTTTCCTGGTCATTCCTAGGGAGATTTAAAAAAAAAAGAATAAAAATTCTTTTTAATGATTTCTTGAAGAAGTTTTGAGAGATGTCATTAAACGTGTCCTCTTTAGCTTCAGTGCACTAATTTGATTTGTGTTAGTTCTGTGCACAGGACTCTTTTCTCAAAGCGCTCTCTCTGCATAAGTATCTGGTGAGCCTCAAATGATAAATATTTTGTGCATAAAAGATAACTTCTTCCAAGTGGCGTCACTTCAACTCTGTTTCAGTTTAAGGCCTCCAAACCAGTTAAATTCTGTATCTGTGGGCTGCAGTATTCAGCTGTGGCAAAAGAAGCAACGGTTATTCAGTAGAGTGACTATTAAATCATCTAGACTGTAAGAGGATTATGTATTCACACAAGCTTAAACATTACTGAATGCCTTGGCACTTACACACAGTTCCTAACTGAATGTTGACAGTAAATGTTACAAAAAACAATCTTGAGCACCATTTGACTTTCAGTTATCCCAAAGTGCATCACCTGCAACAACAGCATTTTGAGAAAGTAGGCTTTTCTTTCAAACAGAAAGTTAAGCAATATACCAGAAAGAGATCTGTAATTGGTAAAGAGCTATTTACAACTCTCTTGTGCTGGAAACTTCCTGTGGTCGGCTACGGTCTGTATCTTGACTGCCTGCATTTAAACCACGCATACTGCCCAGAGCCTTCAAAAGATCCTCATGAAAAAGCATTTGGGTATTTTTTTTCAGAGCGCAGCACAGTATAATGCCAAGGAGTGTTTTTTTAAAGATGAGACAGCAACACATGCATGTTTGGTGTTACCAATACTAGATATCCCATGTTGAACAAGACAAGAGCTGTTCAGAATTAGCAGATGAGTTTTAAAAGAGGGAAGCAGCGTAGCTCTGTGTCTGGCTTGATATACCATTAAAAGTGGCACCAAGCTTCTGCGGCTATAGTGCTGCTGGCCGCTGGTGTTTATGGTGCAGCACTGCATGGTATTTTTGTGCCCTGAGCCCCTTGGCAGTCTCCAACCTACTCATCCTCCCCATCACTGCCCGATGTAAGACAGCAATGACATTCTCATTTTTGAAACGCTGGAATTGAGACACAGAGCCTTGTCTCAGGGAAAAGTAGGGGGCTGAATACAGACTGTGGAGGTCTTAACCTGGCATCTTAACAGGGGTTTTATGCTTTCATTCAAGCTACATTTGAATCTGAAAGGGCAGAAGTACAAATAACTTTGGTGGGGTGCATTTCGCCTCTTAAAAATGAAAAGATAAAACAAGTTTAAATGTAAGGTTTGTAAAAACCTCATCAGTTGAAAGCTGCAGCCACTTTTAAGATTTTGAACTTTGGCAGAAGGGATGTTTATGTGCAGTATTATATAAGAGAAAATAATGAACATATTTGATGGAAGGCAATAGGAGATTGCATGATCATCTTTAACACACAGTAAATGTGTAAGTGACACCCAGATTATACATAGAAAGAAGGAGTTTAAGTAAAAAGTTCTTGAGTCAAAGAGAATTTTAAGCAGTTCTGTCTAAAATATAAAGTAGGATTACTATTTCCCCACTATACTGGTTTCTGACAAATCTTTTGGAGTCAGTTTCTGCTAGGAAACAGTGACCAGTTTTCAGATTTAATGAGACTAGCCTATTCCATTTAAATCTTTCAGAGGAATAAATGCCCCTCAGCAAGTGGTTTGCAGATCTCCCACTGCCTCCGAATACAGCATGTGACACGCTGCCTTCATCCATCCCTTTCTCTAACGTGCAACATGACTACGAAGGGAGATCCAGCCACCAAAAAACAGTGAAAGCTGAGGAAGCTTCAATTCCTCAACAGGAGGCACAAGAAAATTCCTCAACTCTGGTAGAAATACTGAGAACACTGTTTACTCTTCTTGTATAATCTGAAACACGTTAAAATGTTGTCAATTAAGAAACAGGTCACACCTTGATTTCATAGCAACCATCCTTTTATGCAGCAGTTTTAGAGTGTATGCATTGCATTCCTGCTTCACTTAAAGCATGTTGGTAGGTCTCTTACTTCCCATGGGCTGGCTATGTCCTTGATGTGGTGTGCATTATGCAACGTTCCAAGGTCTGTGTGTATTGCATCTGTCTAACAACGACCCACAGTCAGGATATAAACTGCTTTGTCTAGCTTTATCTTCCAATTTAGAAATCCAGGCAGACTGGTATAGGTGGTATTCAAGGACAAGGAGGGGGTGCCAGCTAGGTCTTGGCTTGCTGACTGAGTCCCAGAAAGTTCAGACTGGTGTTTGTCTGTTGCATATGTAGGTAGCACTGTGCCTTCTAATGGTAATTGGAAAAATGTCACTCCTGTTGTACTGCTCAAGTGTGACCTTGAGCTTTCTTTTGATGGGAATGACAGAAAATTTACATATCTGATTCTGTCTTCCACCTCTGAAAGAGCTCTTGTTAACCAAAGATTTTGGTGTCAAGACTGTGCTGTCTTACTTGAAGGCTGGAAGTACAGGTTGTGGCATGACAAAAAGAGATACCTTTAACAGCCCTATGTCCAACAAGGCCGAGTAATACTGGAGCCAGGCTGTTCCTCCTGCCTTGTGTTTGGCTGCATTCACAGATGGTTGTTACTAGTTTTTTGCTTGCATTGGGCTGTGCAGGTATTGTGCATGGCTAGAGGAGTTGTCTCATGGAGCGGTAACTTGAATTACTGCAGATTACCTGATATGCTTCTGCATTCCCTCTACATTCAGTCTTTCTGCTCCAAATAGACAGAGCGCTGTAGAAGACTGATTAATGAGAGTGCTGCAAACATCCATCTTGTGGCTGACAGAGGAACTAGGTGCATCTTGCAGAGAGGAGGGGAGGAATGGGATGGTGGGGGCATTGCCTTGTGAACCAATCTTTCTACACTGTGAACTCGAATACTGTCTGCTGTTGGTACGTATGTGCCTGTGAACTGTGACTGTGCAGACAAGAGGTCATACCTCGGTCACGCAGAAATAAAAAGGGGGAAGGAGTTACATGACCACCAGAGCCCCCCAGGTACCCCAGACCCATTTCCTGAGCTTCCCGAAGCAAAGATTACGCATGCGTCAGCCAGGACAAATCCCCCTCCCCTGAGGCATGGCCAAGGTCTATAAAAAGAAGAAATTTCAAGGAGCCAAGTGGGCGCCCACCACCTGAGGACCACAACCAGAAGAACGACACCTTTCCTTTCTCTTTTCTTTCTCTTACATCTCTCTTTCTCTCTCTCTCCCCACTCCCCCCCCCCTCTCTTCCTTCTTTTTTTCTCTCTCTTGCTCTCTCTCTCCCCGCTCCCCCCCCCCTCTCTGTTTCTGTATTTCATTCTAGGCATATAAGGGTAATATTTTTAACAGTTTGCTATATTTCATTCTTGGCACATATAGGTAATATTGGTGCGAGTTTGTTGTAATATAATCATAACTTTTGCCAAGCCACTATCTCGTGTAATCTGGGCAAGTTTTCAGTAAATGTGTGACTTTCATTGAACCTCTACAGTGATTGTCATCACTCCAGATTACCTCAGCCTTGTGCACCGAGTGGGACAGGACAAGAGCAAAGAAGACCTAAGCTCTGTTCCAGCCTGGGGAAGTTCATGGATCCTGAAACTGAGTAAACTCTGTTCACACGACAGAGAAAACAGAGGAGCAAAGGTGGACCTATGTCTGAACTCTTCTACCTTAAACAAATTCAAGTGGAAATCTGAGAGCTCAACCAAGCTTAGAGGCATACTTTTTTTCACATAGATTTGGAATGCCTTGCAAAAGAAAGGTGTTTGTCACTCTATGTGCCAGTTAAGATCAAGAAATGAGAAGCACAGCAAAGAAAAGTTGCATTATCTTTTACTTAAGAAGATATTTGGCCTGGATTTTTTTTAACGGTTTTGAGTAAGGGTCTGTGTAGCTATTTCGTTTAGCTCTTAGCTTTTCTATTTCTGACAGTGATGGATTTCATCATGTTTTGTTCCTCTGTGATAGGAATGAAGTATGCACAACTGCAAAAATTTGAAAATGTAGATACCAGGATAGAAAAAATATATAGGCAATGCTGGATAAAAAGTTCTTTGGGAAACCAGAGATAAGCCTAATTTTTTGTTCTTTAAGGCAAATTACTCTTCAGTCTTTGAAGTATTTAAGACCACACTTTGCTGGCACAACCTTAGCCCTGAAAGTGTGTTTAGCTTCTTGGTCAAGAAAAATTGGAAATCATCAGCTTGACAACTTTCCCTGACACATGATAAATCATATGGCCTCAAAATATTGAAGTTGTCTAAATGACTGAGACACATGCAGGTGGTGTGTTTGGCCCTACCCGAGTTTGCTTGACGGTTGCTATGACGTGCGGAAAAACGAACTCCACAATCTATAAGATTGTAAAGTAGGTATGTTTATTCGGCGCTGGGCAGCACGGGGCGGGGGGGTAGTCCCACCAAAGTCGTGTGCGCCGCACGTGGTGACCGGCTTCAAACTTATACAGGTAAGTGTTACATATACATGAGATTTCCCAACACGCCTATACATATGGATGACCTATCCCCGCTTCGTATTAAAATTAGTTCCAAGAGGTCATTTCCATGGACTCCTCCCGACTGCGGTTGCGCAGTGCCTCCTTGTGATGGTCGTTGGGGGTCGTGGAGATGAAGGCTGATGGCTCCTCTTCATTACCACTAGTAATCTCTTGCTTCAGGATAGGTTTTAACAGGTCCTTAAGGCAAGTTTCCGATCTTTATCGGGGGCTGTCCTTTGTGAGGAGCTGCAAAGCTTCCTGCCTCACTTAATTTACAGAATGGTTAACAAATCATTAAGCCACACCTTTGAGTCACACCTGCCAATTCAATTCCTAGGGCCATGCAATATCTTATCTGTTAAGATTCCCTTAACTCCTTCTCTCAGCTACAAGGCTGCTCCTCATGAACACGCCTTATTTGAGAGGCTGTGATGAAGAACCATGAGCAAGGCAGGAGCAGCTCCTAAGCTGCCTGTTTTCTACTTAAGTCCAGGATCTGATTGCCTGAGTGCTCCTGCTCCTCTGCTCCTTGCCATCATACACAAGCATTGCCTCTCACTGCACAGCCACAATTGCTCTGAGTGGCATCCACATTGATGCTGCACCACCAGCTGCTCCAAGCCAGAAAGCTGCGCGTCGCGCAGTAGTGAGGTGAAAATCCATACTGTCGAGTTACGCAGCAGAGCTCCTAGCGAGCAGCAATCGAACCCTGTCCCACACAACTTTCCCTGTCCTGTGCATCATCACAGTCCCTGTTCTTGCTGTCTTTCGCTGGATCTTACAGTAGACAGAGTCATGGGGGAATGGCTGTAACTACATCAAGGCCTGGAAGGCCCCAAAAAATTAAACTACCTTGAAGGGGGAGGCAGGGAGCAGGTGAAGCAAGGATATTTGGAGATAATGTTAATTTTCTGAAAGTGATTTCCTGAAGGCTCATGGTATCTGCAGAACTGAGCTCTGTAAAAACCTGTTCCTGCAGCTAGCGCCTGACCCAGTAGCGTTCAAGGCAACATGAATTGTTTGCCCACTGATGAATCTGTTTTGCCTCATCCTGAGACTTTCTGCTTTGGAGCCATGTTGCTTAGCTGACTGTTCTGCATTGCTGCAGCGTGTTCCCCATGGAGTAGGCAAAAGCAGGCTTGTTTTGCTTGACTGCCACTGTTGAAGGTTTCTCTAAGGTCATGGTGCTTCAGTGGGGTCCTTTGAGACTTTTCTTCCTCTTCTTGTTTGCAAAAACTCAAAGTAACAATTTGTACCACCAATACTTCTATGAGTCAATGAGGAATGGTTTTGTTCGTCTTGCAATGAAAGGCTTGAGGTATTCTTAAAGTGAAATCATTATCTTTCCCCCAAGAGACTCTGCTGCCATTAAAATAGAGAGCTAGTTCAATCTCCTTTTGGCAGAGTAGAAGTGTAGGCCAAAAATCAAATGTGGTTCTTTCCCTTTCAGTCTTTGGTCTCTGGACTGAAGCTGTTGGTTTTCCCAGGGATTTCTGCTTTAGATTTGAAACATATTTCTCATTAAAACAGTTATTCCCCATAGTTATAGTTTCTTTTCCTGCAGATGCTAATGAAAGGCATTTTTCCGAATTTCCCAAATAGACTAAATTTTAGATTTCTTAAAGTGTATCAGTAACGTATTATCCTACTTTTTAGTATTGTACAGTGGGAGATAACACTTAAAAAACCCAAACAAGTGAACAAAGCTTAAAAAATATATATACCTTGCTTTGCAGGAGCTCTGCAGGTAGAGTACTCTGTAGCAGTCCAGGCCCTGCAGTACATTGTAAGGTCTCTATCTGTGCCATTGCTGCCTTTGAGGTTAGCTGGTAAAATAATATTTATGTAAACTTCTGCCATTATAGTCACCTGTTTTAAATTTGTCACCAGTTTCAAATACTTACCAAATAATCCATTACGAAGCTCATAAAATATTTGGACTCTTACCCTATTATCCTGGCTATTAGGACAGTTGTCTGACTCCATTTCCTCCATCCTACGGTCAGCATTGGTTTTTTGTTTTAATACAGTAAAGTGTAATGAAATTATTTGGTATTGCCTGATTCTGTTGTACAGATAGAGTGTCTATCAAACGGATCCTATTTAAGTCCTATCAAACTTAAGGAAGCATATACGATGTTGCTCTTATTCAACAATGAAGGAGAAAGATTCTGCATCAGTTTGCAAAGAGTGCTTGATGCCCCTTCACAACAATTCAAAATCCTTTCTGTCCATGAGAGCAACTTCTTCTTGTATTTCAGGAAGAAGATGATAACAGAATGCAGAATACAGAACTTCCTAAATTTTAATTCTTATCCTCAATGTCTCAATACTGTACTGAAAGTGGACTTTTGTTGTGGTTTAGAAATCAAATGGCTGCTTTGTTGTTTCTCTGATAACGTACCTGCTTTTGGCAAGTTCATGAAAGTAGATGAGTATGAGTCAGTGTCAGCTATTTTCTTGACTTTCATTCAAATTACTGTGATTTTTCACATGAGCTGATCCTTCTTTCTTTCATTTTTTACCCACCTGGCCCATTTCCTGTGTCCCCTTCAGCAATTTTGTGAATTACTCACCTGCATCCTGTTACCTCCCATGTTGTCTCTCGCCTCTCAGCCTGCAGATTCAACCAGCTGAAGCACAACAGCACTAGGTGATTATTCCCATAGGCAGACTGTGGCATGCCTACAGTTTTCCACAGGAAACATAGCTCAAAGCCAAATTGCATTAAATGCAAGCAGTTTCTGGCATTATCTTGCAATACCATATCATTGCTTGTTCTTAAAAGTTTCTTGGGCAACTAATTCCCATCGAAGTCAGTAGCACTGGATTCCTAATTCTCTTCAGACGACATAGGCCCTGAGTAACAATTAATTCCCTCAAAACATTTAAGTCTGAGAGGTGAAACAGTGGATAACTCTGTACTTATGCACAAATGCATTTTCCCAGGCCTTTTTTGCTAGCAAATGCTTGCAAGTCTTGAAGTTGTGCACACGTGATAGAAGTAAAGTACGTCTTTTTCAAGACATGATGAGATTGTCTAGCCTGGCACCTGTGAAGGTAAATCATGGCCAAATTGTTCTTTTCAAAATCATTAATGTTTAAAAATGGATTAAAAAAGGATAGCCAGAACAGTCTTTTCATTACCACTAGAACGACAAATATCTACCCATTCTCTTTTTCATGCATCCAGCCCAAGAACGTTGTTAAAATTTAAAAGCTATAATGAACTGCATGTGAACCAGATGGACAGCTGTACTGGAAATTAAATTAGAGGAGAGGAACAGAGCATTTGATGAAGTTGAGCTATTGCTTGAGGCTTAAACATATCTTGGGAGAAAACTGGGGCCACATATTCTGTATAGGTCTTTATCTGTGGGTATCTGTTTTCAGGGGTGATTGTTATTCACCAACGAGGAAGATTTTTTTGAAAGCCAGAAATGGAATAGGTACTCAGAATTTATGGAAATCCATAAAAGCACGATTTCTAGGTGACGCCAATGCCTTTGAAGACCACCTTTCATCTCCCCAGCTCTATATTTGTGGCACTGACTTTTAATGCTTAAAAAAAAAGAGTAGGCAAGAGTTAAGACGTCTTCATTAGATAGATTCGTTAAGGTTCACTGTTATCTAGTATCTGGTGATATATGCAAGTTCAACTAGAAGCCCTGTTTCTCGTATTTCTATTCTCGTATTCTCCTGTTTCTCATATAATACTTTTGGAGTGCTTTTGGTGTCCGTTTCCTTCCTTAAGGAATTTTGCATGGTTTCTTAAACCCTGACCTTCAGGTCTTAAGCTTGTGTCTGGCCATTAGATTCAATCTGCTCTTATGCAGAAATCAGGCTGGTGCTACATTTCAGGACCAGACAGGGTAGGGTGAGGTACAGCATCTTCTGCAGCACCCAGCACTGCCCCTTGCAGAGACGGAGCTGCAGGCGTTGCATGTGTGCAGACAGGTCTGTCAGCCTGTTATCATCCCTTGTGCCCTGTGTCCTGCTGCATGCTGAGAAGTCTCTGCCTGGAGCTGTTCATGCCCAAATTTGCCATGCACATCATCCCACTGCAAAGTTCCCAAGTGCTGTACACACCAGTCCTATGCAAAATGCGCATCTCTAAGTGGAAAGGGACGCTCCTCCACCTCTCACATACCTGAGAGACATCTATGCTGTTTGCTAGTAGCTGTGGCACTTCTCACAACACCAGGTATAGCTAAAGGTAGAAACTCAAATTTTACTTGTAAGAATTAACCCAGACACCAAAGAAGCTAGATCAGAAACAGCCACATGGAAATAAAAGCCCTGCTTCTGTCTGTGCATGCTTCCCAGCAGCTCCGGAAATGTTGGAGAGGTCTCTCACTCTGTTGCCCAGCTAACAGCCTGTCCTTACAGTGTCTGGGGTCCAGCCTCTGAGTAGAAAATGTGTTGCCCTGAGTTCAGCATTTAGTGAAGAAAATCTTGACTTAAAGACAACTGCACCTTTAGATGCCTAGCTCTTACTGAAGATTAAAAAGCCTCCTTCCTCTCAGTTATTCCTGTGACTCATCACTTCATTAAGTAGACAGTTTAAATATTCCTTTTAAGGGATTATTGAATTACTCTGTCCAGCCTAGAGACATTGCTGTCCCCTGAACATGGCTGGGTAGAGCCATCTTCTGTCCAGAGGTAAGCAGACTAGTTAGTAGTCCCGCTCCTTAACCGAACTATAGATTAATGATTAAACTATGTTATGGTAAGCACTGCCTTTGAGTTGGACAAATACTATTGTGTGCAGTATTTGTACATTGTATGACCATATAGTCTGAAATCCACAAGGGAAAAGAAATGGAAATAGTGCAGTCTTGTTGAGGCCAGAAGTGATGATAACCAGTCTCTTTACACTAGCAGAGATTTTGAGGTGAACGTTTGGCAGGTTTAGTCACAGTGCAGGTTGCATTCTTGTCTGATCCAGTTGCAATTAGTCTGCTTTTGGATCCAGCACTTGCAATAGATCTTTCTGCTCCTTCTGGAGGTAGGAAGGGTGGAAAAAGCCTAGTGGTCCTCGTGTTCCTGGAAAGTGTGACAGGGACTGAGTTCCTGCTGGAAAATGCTGTGTGAGAGACATGACTCAGCACCACTGTGCAGTGGCAACTGGCTGTTAGATGCGAGTGAGGATCAGGCTAGAGGTTGTTCCTGCTGCTGCAAACGTCTCAATAGAATCACTACAGAAATAAAGAAATGCTGATGAGAAAGCAGCAGGAGTGAAAATAATTGTGTTTAGTCCATGTAAGATCATAGAATCACAGAATTGTAGAATGGTTTGGTTGGAAGGGACCTTAAAGATCACCCAGTTCCAACCCCTCCTGCCATGGGCAGGGACACCTTCCACCACACCAGGTTGCTCAAAGCCTCATCCAGCCTGGCCTTGAACACTCCCAGGGATGGGTCAGCTGCTCTGGGCAACCTGGGCCAGTGCAGCACCAACCTCACAGTGAAGAATTTCTTCCTTATATCTAATCTAAATCTTCCCTCTTCCAGTTTAAAGCCATTGCCCCTTGTCCTATCACTACATGCCCTTGTAAAAAGAAAAAGTCCCTCCCCAGCTTTCCTGTAGGCCGCCTTTAAGTAGTGGAAGGCTGCTATAAGGTGTCTCCGGAGCCTTCTCTTCTCCAGGCTGAACAACCCCAACTCTCTCAGCCTTTCTTTATGGGAGAGGTGCTCCAGCCCTCTGATCATCTTCGTGGCCTCCTCTGGACTCGCTCCATCAGTTCCATGTCCTTCTTGTGCTGGGGGCCCCAGAGCTCAAGGCAGTACTGCAGGAAGGGTCTCACCAGAGCAGAGTAGAGGGAAAGAATCCCCTCCCTCGATCTACTGGCCATGCTGCTTTTGATGCAGCCCAGGATATCGTTGGCTTTCTGGGCTGCAAGTGCACATTGC
The DNA here is from genome assembly GCF_000690535.1 of Cariama cristata. Classification (NCBI taxonomy): domain Eukaryota; kingdom Metazoa; phylum Chordata; class Aves; order Cariamiformes; family Cariamidae; genus Cariama; species Cariama cristata. The sequence continues at coordinate 82,758 of NW_009615900.1, forward strand.
TGGGTCATGTTGAGCTTCTTGTCAGTCAGTACCCCCAAGTCCTTCTCGGCAGGGCTGCTCTCAATCCATTCTCCATCCAGCCTGCATTTGTTCTTGGGATTGCCCCAACTGAGGTGCAGGACCTTGCACTTGGTCTTGTTGAACTTAATGAGGTTCGCACGGGCCCACCTCTCAAACCTGTTAAGATCCCTCTGAATGGTATCCTTTCCCTCCAGTGTGTCAACTGCACCACACAGATTGGTGTTGTTGGCAAACTTGCTGAGGGTGCACTCAATCCTACTGTCCATGCTGCTGACAAAGATGTTAAACAGTGCTGGTCCCAATACCAACCCCTGAAGAATGCCACTTGTCATCAGTCTGTACTTGGACATCGAGTTGTTGACCGCAACTCTTTCACTGCAACCACCCAGCCAATTCCCTATCCACTGAGTGATCCATCTGTCACATCCATGTCTCTCCAATTTAGAAGACAAATCTTATGGCATTATGAAGAGAAAATACTTTATATCCAACTGTATGATTGGACTTGATGATCTTAAAGGTCCTTTCCAACCTAAATGATTCTATGATTCTGCTTTCTAGCTGCAGGCATTGGTTTTGAAAAGCAAACCAGAGAGACAAAAACCCAGCAGATCTCTCCCCAGAAACACCCTGACAAATGACCTTGGAAAGGCTCTGGAGAGAAAAGACAATAACTGGGTTGATGGCATTGTGGTTACTACAGCTGTGCACGCTGTGGTCAAAAGCCAGCTAAACCCAACCCGATGCAATCCAACCAAAACGAACTGTCACTACACTTTCTCTGAGAGTTCGTGCTGATACAATTCAGCTTAGAAGATGACATTTCTTTACCAAAGACCTCCTGATACCATAACCATGAGATATTAGGAGAATGTGAGGGCGCAGGGTATATGCAAGCAGGTAACATTTGAGCACATGACTCTTGTCCACATCTCCACCTTCCCAAGCTCATGTTTCTTATCTCTTCTCCTCTGGTGGTATTTCTACACTTCTTCAGTCATTCCACCTTTGTCCTGGAGTAGAGATGTTGTACAAAATTATTCTGTTGGTCACATGAGAAGTGAAATGCCAGCCTGAGTAAGGTGAAAGCTGAAGGAGTTGTTTTTCTTGGTAAAGACTGAGGCTGGTAGAAATCACTCCGTGCCTGCCAAATACTGTTGCCCTGATGCTTACCTCTGCCTTGGATGCCCCTGCCTGTTGCTTGCGCATCGACAGTCCTCCCCGCAGTGAGATTGCCATGGCTGCCATCAGACAGAAGAGAGAAACCAGAGCAGAGCAGAAGTGTTGGTGGCTGGGCAGAGACAGGGACTGGAGGCAGGCTGAGGGCATTGGAGCTGTGACAAAACCAGCTTCCCCTCCTGCCTGCTCTGACCTCCGCATCTCCTGCGCTGCCTGTTCCCAACAAAACTAGGAAGTCTTAATGTTTTTCTGGGCTTGGAGAATGTAGCATTGGGTGCTGTTTGTTGAAGATGGTATATTTGATCCACGACAATGCCAGAGAGAGGCTCAGAAATACTTTATGAAGAATAGACTGAAATAAGCAAAGAAAATGAGAATAAAGGAATAGACAAGAAACCTTATTAACAGTATTTTCTTATAGAGGTTTTTCTAGCAGTATTTTTCGTGCTGTTTGTTTAGTTATTTTACTCCTATGTTTAAGTTCCAAACCTGTAAAATCATAATGTTATGAATGAGCTTGAATTCTTCTCTATTTACCATTTTCTTCAGTGAACTTTCAGTTAGATTTTTTTTTTCTCCCTTTCAAGAACAGGAACTGTACATATAAAACTCCTCTGTCACAGGACGTTAAACAGACCCATGTCTTGCTGTTTCAATGAAACAGAGATAGAATGATTTTTTTTCTGGACTTATTAATTATAAAACATTTGTGGATGCTGAGGGGTGAGAAAAGTAATCAAATATTCAGTAGCATCTGTTTTCTATTTATTGGACATAGCTCTTCCAAGAAAATATGTAAGGCAATGACAAAAGGTTTTTTTTTCCCTGGGTCCATAATCTCAGGCACAGCACCCCGGGGGGAGGACCAGGCTCATACTTCTGTGACTCCTATTGCATCTGCTGACTGAACTGTCATTTCTAAGCAAAGCTTACCTGCTGATGGATTTATATGGATTCCTTAGTACATATCCAGGCTCTAAAGCAGCTTCCTACTCCCACTGCTGGAGTGGCTGACATGAATGCCTGAAGAGAATAAGCATTTTTATTTTAAGATGCTAAAATAAAAATTCTAGCTCTGCAGGAAAAACATTAGCAGTGGGATTGTCGTTTCCCAGGCATTTCTTAATTCTCCAAGTATTTTAACACTGAAAAATTTTCTGTGATAATGTCTTGCTTCTATTGGCTGTACTCTGCCATCTGCCCCCAGCACTGGTGGAGTGAGAACGGGCAGCGTGGTGTTTGGGACATCTGGTGCTTCCTTATCTGACAGGAGGGTAGAGGGTAAGGCACTTGGCTTTCTTTGTACCTTTGATCAAATAACTGTGTTGGTGCTCTGCACATCTGGTTTGAAAAAGCACAGTAGCATTTTGTACCAGCTGATACTCTCCAAGCTTTGGTGAGCCAGGAGCTTAAACACATCTGACTTGATGTTAATGGGTTGCCTTACTGCCTTCAAGATTTCCTGCAACTTACACATGCTTAAGTGTGGGGTTGCATTGTGCCCTTGCACAACCTACTGACTCCCAGGTTAGCCAGCTCTCTGTAACTTCATTTTCATGACTTGTAGTAGACACCTTTGATTCTCCTCTGGGTGCGGACTGTCTTTGGCACTGACAAGCTCTCTAGGCTGTGAAATTCCCCTGAGCATTGCTCTATTTTCTACTGACCTCCATTTCTTTTGAATGCAAAGTTGCCCGCGGCTTTGCCATATGTTCAGGTGGCTGCAGTTCTTATCTAAGAATCCTGTATGTGCATGTAAGTAGACATACATAATGTATATGTATATGTGTATGCTTGTTAGACTGAAAGAGACTTTATGTAGGTGCACCTTCTGTGACATCTTCTCCCTTTTGGGGAGGAAAAAGGAAAAGGGGATAATGATGTTTTGTAAATAAACTCCTTTGTGTCTGAGCAGCCGTGGGAATGACATAGCCTGCAAAGAGGGTATTCTTGCATTAAATGAAATGTGCTAGAAGCTCACCCTGCAGTTTTTAGGTTCTATTTGGAGTCTGAAACTATTTTCTAATTGACTCAGACGCAAGCCACTTTTTCCCAAAAGATTAGTTCCCGTTTCAGAGTCTAAAAAGAGCTGGATTTTTTTGAAGTTCACATATTTTAGACACCCTTCTGTCAGAGAAGTTCCCACTCACTGGACATCAACTATATTGAGCTTTGTTAAAAAGATGGTCTCTTATTTCAATGCCTATATAGAAACGAAGCTCTGCTGTGAGAGATGCCCTTCACTCAAGCAGAGGTAGAAGTACCACTTTGCATATTGCCTGTTTCTGTGCATATAAATGACTTCATCACAGTTTTGCAGCATGGATTTCTATATCACTGAATAGTTAATCGCATTGTCTTCATTTTTTTTGCCTTCAGTGCAAAGAAAACTCAAATCACAAACAGTAGGAAGCCAGACTGTGAATTATCTCTCTTTTGAAAATGAATTGGTAAAGTATACCTACTGAAAATATGAGACCTTTGTGATTAACTCCTTGCAGAATCTATCTGAACCAAGGTAGATAAGCAAATTACTTTGAAGGGTCATGAAATGTAGCTGTTCAGATATTCTGTTTAAGTGGATGTTGCTTGCTCTCTGCTTTTTTTCCTCCTCCATCCACATATAAGAACTCAGTGAAAAACAGAGAGGTGGTTAAACTTAGTATGCCTCCACATCATGACAGCTTGGTGGCAAAGCCAACCTCAAGTTTTTGTAGTGACCCATTTTGCCTTCACACTGCCGTTTTCTTCCCCTAAAGGTATACTGCTATCAGACTGGTTACTAACTGTTAAAAAATTTAGCACTGGAACAAGTTGCCCAGAGAGGTGGTGGAGTCTCCATCCTTGGAGATACTGAAAAAAACATCCAGCGTAGTCCTGGGCAACCAGCTCTAGGTGTCCCTGCTTGAGCAGGGGTTTGCATCAGGTGACCTCCAGAGGTCCCTTCCAACCTCAATCATTCTGTGACTCTGTGAAAAAAGAATTGATGCTCTTTTCAGGCCAAACCATCTGAGTGACCTTAGTTAGAGTATGGCCTGATGGTCAGTTCTCTTGGCACAACTGGTAGTACAGGGCAACAGCTAATGTGAAACACCAACTACCAGTGAGCAAACGCTGGTGCATGCACAACTTCTTAGTCCAACATTGTTGCTGAAGACATCAGTAAATTAATTGCAAAACTACTGCCTCACCAGCATGCTCAGATGTTCAACCCAACTGCATTTAATTTCAGATAAACGTACAGGATGAAATAAATATAATGATGAATACACGTATGGCTGCTGTCATGCAGGCTGTGGTTCAGGATTTCTGGAGGAGGTGGCTTAGCGTGCGTCCTGAAAAAGTGCATTGTCTAGGAGCCAAACCATGAGTGAGTTCTGAAAAATCTTGGTTGAAATCAACACTCTTGGGGAAGGAAACACTTGCAAAAAGTACCATTTCTTATGATTCTGAACCTGATTATGGTTCTAGTAGTCTTTTTGTGAAAGAATCAGGCTTTGGACCTAAAAATACTGTTTCCCAGAAGGCTTGATGAATGAAAGTTCAGTGCTGAGAGAACCGGATGCACAAATGAACTAGGCAGACCTGAATCATCCTGTGATCTCAAAGAGTTGTCCATACCATCAAACTGAGGCAGATAAATAAATAAACAAGAATATGTGACATTACATTCATGTTGAGTCTTTGACTGAAGCTGGGTCAACCAGAAGCCCTTGGAGGTTACTGCTGTTTCTCTAAAGGCACAAAAGTCCTTCTCTGACACCCAAGTTCCAACACCTCATCAGCAACTTTGTGCATTGTATTCTTGCTATGGGCGTATCAGGTTTTTCCTGGCTGAGGACTGATGTTGTCTCACCTGAGTCTGAGATCCTTGATCATAACCTCAAACTCTCCTCCCTGGAGCAGTGGAGCTGTTGATTTTTTTCCCTTTTTGGCCCCTAATTACTAACTTCAGATGCCTGGCTCTCACTGTGTCCCAGCAACCTTCTACTGCTCCCTTTCCCCCCAGAACAATCCACTGTATGTCAGTACCTCCCTCTGCCATGATGAGACTATGTGGGTGGTTTCCACTGGATTCATTGCTCAGATATCTCCCTTCTTTCTGGGCTACTGTGGATAATCTTTCTCAGACTTGATTTATTCTGTTGAACTGTCCACACTTTAAAAAATCCGTGCATAAAAACATGGAGAAACAGGATCAGTGCTGCAGCTTACAAGACAGACAGGTGCAAGACACTTTTTGAGAACATACAAGTGCACACGCCCAGTCTGCTTGTTATCTTTAGTCTTGGTTCTGCCATATTAAAATAAGATAATTAAGATGTTGGCTATACAGTCACTGTAATTAAGTAAATCTGGGCTGCTGCAGAAAGTTGTCTTACCTGCTACTCTCCACCTCCTGTTGACTCTATGGAGCTAGCACAGACTTCCAAAAAGCTACATCTAAATTTATAATACGGAAATGATCCGTTTTCAAACTAACCCCAAAAGCATAGGCAGGAAGAGCTTGCAACAAGATTAGTTCCCTGATATGGTCTCTAGAAATCCCACTGCTAGCGCATGAGGGCTGGTGGTAAAGAACTAGAGTCAATGGCTGCAGAGATATATGCTAGATTAAACTGCAGCATGGACTGGTCTCAGGGCAGAGCCATCTTGATACCTTTAAACTGATGGCAGACTGTGTTTGTTCCAGCGAATCTGTAGCTGTGCTATGCAGCACTGGGTGGCGGAGGAGAAATTGCAGCTATCCTCATTAAAGATGTTCACTGAAAACAGAGAGCATCACAATCTCATGGCAAAGGTCATGGCTGCAGATAGCAGGAAACACTGAAGGACTAGCCCACTTACGCAGGAAAAATCTGTCCCTTATTGTTACATCTGAAGAGTTGAAGGAGGATCCCTGCAAAGAGCTATGTACTGCAAAGCACGGTGCCCACCAGGGTGACTGCAGAGGGGCCAGACTAAATTGGTAAATGAGCTATATAGGCAAGTGAGTTTGATCAGGGAGAACTCACGTTCTCAGCTGGACCCTCTCTCCTTTGGGAGGTATGCCATAACTGGAGGAAATGGATGCAGGAGGAGATCACACACTAGGATGTTTTAGAGGTGTTGCAGTGAATTTTGGGAAAGGCAGAAGGGAGTTTTGCAGGTTCTGCAAACCTTCCAAATAGCTAGGGGGTTTCACAAGATGTCAAAGTCCTCAGATCTGATATAGATCCTGAAGATGTTTGTCTCTGCTTGGGAAGCCAAATGGCAAATACTTTTTCTCCAGGTTTACTTGGTATTTGCAGAGCTGAGGTCTCTATTCTACCTCTACTGTAGATCAAGGTGCTTTTCTAACATGCAGCAACCCTGGGTTCTCCTCTGCCTGGATACAATTTTTAATTGAAATCACGCAGGATGAAACAAGAATCCTATATCAGAAAGAAGACAAAAGGAAAAATCCTTTTAATCTCAGTTTAGGTGGGACTTACTTGGTAGACTTTGTGGTCAGTATGAGATTTACCTCTAACTTGCACAAACAACGTGCTCCATCTTTGTCTCAAGTGTTCATCTCCTGATTCGCCAAACAAAATTTTCCAGGGAATTCTGAAATTTGTTTATAGGTCCTCATTAAAGGACCGAAGATCAGGCTGGGAATCTCATGACAAAACATTCCTGTTTTCTAGCTTGGAGCTAAGTATCTTCTCTCCTGTCACCTGCAGAAAGAAAGATTAATGAAAACCCTCAAGTGCATCTTGAAAGGGATGTACAATAACCCTCCACATAGACTTGTTTATTTGAGTGAATTTTGTAGATGAACACTCCTCAACACCTTTTCGCAACCCAACCTTTACATCTAGTTTTATTTCTATCTGAAATAGGTTTCATTCATGTTTTCAAAAATTCAAAAATGTGAACTTTTTTTTGGAAGGTGTAATTTTCCTTCCTCCTCCTCTTTCCCACTGAAACACTTTTCAGAAAATGTATTATTTCAAAATTTTTGTTTGTGCCCTAGAAATAACAGAGTGTCCCTCCCCCCACATAAAAGAATAGGAAAAAAAAAAAAAAAACTAACAGGAAGAGAGAACAAGAAAACTGTAATACTCTGTGAGAATCTAAATCCTAAACATTATTCATACTTTCACCCAAGAACAGAAAGGGAAAAGTAGGAGCAGGAGATGGGAATAAAACACCTTCTTTTTAGGAAGGGAATGAAGAGATTTTATGAACACAAGTTTCCAGCATTTTTTTAAAATGCCTTTTGTTTGCAGAATATGCTACAAGACTCCTTAAAAATAGTTATTGTTGGACTGCCTTCAGCTGATGCATTCTGCCATTTGTTTGAAATTTACTTGATAGACAGAAGGGGCCAATGCTCCTTAGGGCAAGGGAATTCCCTCCTCATAGAATCATAGAATCATAGAATC
>NW_009615901.1:0-221 GCF_000690535.1 Cariama cristata
CCGTTGACCACAACTCTCTGGGCCCAGCCTTCCAGACAGTTTTTTACCAATCGAAGTGTCCACCTGTTTAAGCCGTGGGCAGTCAATTTATTTAAGAGGATGCTGTGGGAGACCATGTCGATGGCCTTACTAAAGTCTAGGTAGACAACATCCACAGCCTTTCCCTCATCTACCAAGCAGGTCACCTTGTCATAAAAGGAAACCAGATTGGTCAAGCATGA
>NW_009615901.1:390-751 GCF_000690535.1 Cariama cristata
ACATATGCTAGCTTCCAGTCTGTTGGAACTTCTCCAGTTAACCAGGACTGCTGGTAGATGATTGCAAGAGGCTTGGCAAATTCTTTTGCCAGTTCCCTCATTACTCTGGGGTGAATCTCATCAGGGCCCATAGACTTATGGGGGTCTAAGTGGTACAGCAAATCACTAATCATCTCCTCTGGATTATGGGGGCCTCACTCAGCTCCCCATCCTTAACATCTAGCTGTGGGGGTTGGGTGTCCTGAGGACAACTGGTCTTGGTATTGAAAACCGAGGCAGAGAAGGCATTGAGCACTTCTGCTTTTTCCTCATTCCCTATCACTACACTACCCTCTGTATTCAGCATATGATGGAAACTCTC